>NC_089323.1:3190775-3490775 GCF_036669915.1 Pocillopora verrucosa
GCCTTTTCGCCTTGTTCAACTAAATTTGTATGATTTCCAACACCAATTCTCTTATACAACTTGTTTAATCATGAGATTTAGAATCACTTTATCAAAAACTTTATCCACTATGCAAATAAAGGTCAATTGACGGCCAGGAGCCTCAGTGAAAACAAATATCGGAATCACACGGCAAAGTGCATTTTCTGAGATGAAAAGCGTGTTATCGAAATTTAATGCAGAAGTAAATGACAAACTTAAGTAAAGTAAATTATACGTATCGATTGAGTCTGGTGCCTATTGGCTGAAGTTAGACAAAAAAAAACACCGACATTTCAACTTGTTATTTAGATTGACATGTAAGAAAGCGTTTCTTTTGAAAGACGAATCAAACACTAGACATTTTGCTAAAAGGTCGAG
Organism: Pocillopora verrucosa; assembly: GCF_036669915.1. Lineage (NCBI taxonomy): Eukaryota > Metazoa > Cnidaria > Anthozoa > Scleractinia > Pocilloporidae > Pocillopora > Pocillopora verrucosa. The sequence goes on from NC_089323.1 coordinate 3,191,175, forward strand.
AGGGATACACGAAAGACCTTTGACAGACGGAAATTACAGTATTACATGTAATTACATCCTACTATTTGATTTACTAAGTGACGCGGGTTGCATTTAACGGAAAGAAACTTGAAACCAGACAGGTAGCCATAAAATAAAAAAGAGTGCACCGAAAGAAATATCGCTCTCCGACACAATCCCTAATAGATGATGCCTATGAAGGTGTGTTTTGTGGTGACGTTGTGCCTCGTTGAAGCGTTCACATTCACTGCTCATAACAAAGCAGCCTTAATTGGTTTTGCTTACAAGACGATCAAAGACGTTGACTGGTTTTCTTGTATTGTTACTTGCCAAGAAGATATCTCCTGCATTTCATACAATTTCTGCGTAGCGGAACACCGCCATAACATCGGTACTTGTTCTCTCAATAACTGCAGCCTTGACGACCCCTGCTCTAACGAAGCTATCTTGATTTGGGTTCCCGGGTGCACTTTTCATCAGCTTGAACAAAACAAGGTCTGAGAATCATTAAATCATCAAGCAACAGAAGTAATGTTACCATCTTTTTATAATGTTTTTGTTTTTTCATATCGCGCATCTGCTCACATTTTCAATTTGGATGGACGCTTGAACGTAAATTTAGATGCAACAATCTTAGAGATATCCATTAAAAAATTATGGGCCGCTCTGTTGTCAATGTAGGAAGAAATTTAGCTTAAGTGAAGAACGAGACAAAAAAATACAACAAACACTTCATCGCTTTTTATCGTTTCTTAGTCGAGTTCAAATTTATCTTAGGCATGATCGACTTGAAATTTCTTTTTACATATTTTTTTTTCGTAGAATAGAAAAACAAGATGTGACCATAAAAGACTGCATCGTAACAAGGAAACAGGTTGGACATTTATTTTTGGCTAACTTACTCCATAACTCATAAAGAACCGTAAACATACGAGGAGATCTTTTATAACATTTTCCTCCTTGCAGGAGTTGTCAAAGCGAGTTTAAGCTGTAAAGACAAAATGAAAATTTATGTGGATGGCCATGAGGAGACTGATATGATCGACTGTAAGCAAGCTGATCAGTTGAGGGTCTTTAGTTTGTCCATTTTACCGACAGCGCAACTCATCGCCGTCGAAGTAGAAAGCAGTGGAAGGCCTTGTATCATCGGTTCGTTTAGTGATGCCAAAGTCACCAACTCCAGCTGGAAATGTACATCAGGTACTGAACTAGATTGGAAGAAACCAGGATTTAATGACTCACTGTGGAAAAGTGCAGTAGAGCTTAATAGTGGTAGAGAAAGAGATCTGGATAGGGGATGCCTAATAAATGAAATTCAGCGTCATGGCGCAAAATGGATCACAAGCGCAGATAATGGACTGCAAAATATGTATTGTAGATTGAATCGCTTCGTTTGATGTTTTTTATAATCCCATACCCAGATCCTATCATGCAACTGTGACTAAAATATAGGAAGGTCTGGGTACGAGACTACGCTTTCCTAACTTTGTGAGAATAAACATATCCGAATTTTGTGCTGGTGGCCAGAGAACGGTTTTCTGTTTTTTTTTCTTTTTTTTTTTTCCCTCAAAGAAATGCCAATTAACTCTGTATCATAATCAATTTGAAAAGATTCAAGATTCAAAACGTCAGCTTTTTCGATTGACCTACATATTTAGAATGGATCTCATCTGCTTTGAGTGTTTTTGAACCCCTGAATCTGCTCCTCTGGAATCTCCTTATTCCTCTTCTATTAAAAAGATGTTTTTTTCCTCTGTTAAATTTTCAAGGGTGAGGATCTCGTTCAGAACGTTTGTTTAAAGTCATAGCAGGTTCTGCGAATTGTTATTTGAGTGCTCTGAATCTGCCCGTTACCAGAAATCGAGAACGTTCTGCGCCCATAATATCAACGGCGTGCGGTTTACGAAAATACGTCATGTGCGTATGGATTATTTTCAAGATGGCGGACAAAAGGGTGAATATGAAAGTAAATTAGTCGGATGTGGTGTAAGAGATTAAAATCACGCTCCTTGATCGATTCATTTCTGCAGAGGTTTTTCAGTACTGCATATGAAAACCTTTAGTACCTTTTCAATGAGTATTATAAACTAATTCATTTTATTGAGAAGTGTCGAACAGCATATATGACTCTCTTTCGTAAAATGAACAAAAGAACCTGTAGTAGGCGGTCACCCACGCGGATTGGCCGAGTGATCGTTTAATACAGGTTCCATATATTAGGAGTATTATAAAACGATAAACAACGCCATTGTATGCCATAATTGCCCACTTAATTGAAAGAATCTCGCTCAAAAATACTACTTACTTTGAAATTGGGAGTGAAACATAGATAAGAAATTACCTTAAAGATTATTCTTAGTTTTATGTACGAGTGGTCCTGTTTTAACTGAGTACAATGCAGGTGGAAGACAATAGAAACAGGCCGTTGGGCAATGGAGGGTGACCACGAACGCTTAATAGAGGTGACAACTGACCGCTAAATACAGACGGCCGCTTAAAACAGGTTCGACTGTAATTTGGCTATTGCACTTGATATTTGTAGTTATTTTGTTTTTTGTAAACGAGCAATCGTATTTCCCTATCCTCGATTTTGTTTGGTATAGGCTATCTAGTCTCATGCACTTAATTTAAATTTAACCACATCAACAAAGAATCTTGTAAACTACTTCATTGTACTTATAAATGTCACCGAGGCCAGTTCTCAAGAAATGACCATAACCCGTGACAAAATTTTCAACAAAGTGCTAAAAAGCTAAGTGCCCAGTAAGACAAACAAAAGAGAACCAAGTGCCCTTACCTCATCCATAACGAATCCAGCACTGGACTTATTCGTGATCTTAAATACAAGCTATTTCATTTTCTAACGCCTTTTAGAGATTCATTCACCAAAGGGTAAGTAATTCTTTCTTTTTCATTGCCTCTATCATATTTTGTAATGTTTAGATTTCAACACGGCCAGATATTCGGCGTTTTTCATTTCCAAATAATAATGTTGTAAAGGCTCATGGCTTCATCCGCGAAAAAGATTCCTTGCGTATCGACCCCAATTCAAGTGATGATAGCAATATCTTCTATTTAATTTGGCAACAACCCTGAAGTTCAAGATTTATGGACACTAATCGTCAGATAGTTGGTTAAAATAAATAAAAAAGAAAAAAGGCTCTTGGGATATATATGACAGAGGACATTACCTTTTCTAACAAGGGATAAAAAACAAGGAATACAGTTTTAGAGAAACTGAATTAAATTAATAGATGAAGATGTCATTCCAAGTTCACATTAGAATCGCTCCTCAAAATTATTCGTAGCTAAGTTTAAATGTTTAACTGTACTTAATTTAGATACCTTTTTTCTTTTCAGTGCTCGCTTTGTTTTGTTTTGTTTTCCTTCCCATAGGGAGGTTCTTCGCTTCATTAATTTTTTGTCATCCAATGGCCAAGATTTCAGTACTTTTCGTAATCATTTTGCTGACAAGAACACAGGCTGTCGAAGATATACTTGATGTTGAGGGTAAGAAATCTTTGCTCTCGCTGCAATTTACCCTTCCTCACGTACACTTTTCAGTAAAACGTTAAATAAAAAAATTATGATCAACAGAAGAATGTATATCTCTTATGCCGGGAAAAGCGAGTTTGTGGTTTATTTTATGGCATTAATTCGTGTTCTTACGTAGTTTGTGACAAATTTAATTCAAGATTGAAGTGGCAATAACTGAATGAATGGAAAAAAACAGAGTAGGGGACAAACCTACCAGCCGCAGAGCTCAAACAGTCGCAAAGCTTCGACTGTTATCTGATAAGCATTTGGTATCCGATTTTCATTTTTTACATGTCATCGTATTTGACCTCTTCTTACTCGCCTTTACATATTTTTCTTACGGCCTCATTTTTTTTGTTCAAAGTTCGTATACAGTTTCAGTTAACATGATTTAAATTGGCATTGTGGCCAGTTGACCAAAGGTCAATCGTAGCTCAACAAAACCCATCTCTTACTAGAGGAGGCTTCGTGTGAAACCTTTGTTGTGGAAATGACTGCGCGAAAATGAGAACGTCGTCTGCTCTGTTATTGTTATTCACATACAAGCATTAACGTACCCGCTTGTGCGATCGATATGAAACTGCTCTGAGATGATGTCAACGTGTACTTGACGCGAAGTGATTCAAATCACAAAATTTCATAACACTGCGAAATGTAAGAAAACATCTCGAAATGTTATACCAGGGATACCTAACCGAATAAACAGGCAGATGCATATCGTGTCTTGGAGTTTTTAAAACTTTGTTCACATTTTAGATCTCATCGGCAAGAAAGGTCAAGGAAGAACCTTATTCGACTCGATAGCTGCGATTTTATTACAAATGTGGTTAGACTAGAAACAGACACGGAAAAGGTTAAACAAGGTTTTTGTAACAATGAGCTGCCTTTTACGTAAAGTTGACTGAATGTTCTAAAAACCCAAACCAAACCAGAGTAGCTGTCTGTGAAAAGCGCTTTGCAATGCTCACCATTTGAGCTTGTGTGGCCAATTTAAGTTACTAAATTGCTTTTCAAGATGGCCGCGTGAAATGAACGCTTGACAAATTTAATTAAGGACAATTTTCGAACGGTGAGGCTAGTCTTTGCAATCTGGAAACACGTTTTTAAGTGCATCTGTACTTCTGCTTTTCCATGGGGGCAATAAACACTTTCTAGTTTCGGGGAACTACTTCACCTTTCAAAATGATGCAATCAATTAGCTGCTTCACGCAAGTTTTTCAAATGAATATCTCTTTTTTTCCTCGCTTTTAGGGACACACCGTGCATCAAATTTCAATTCAAGCATCACTGAGAAGCGTTCTGCTGGCTCTTCCTCTACCTGCAGACGTGCATCATACCGCAGCGTCACTCTGCACGACTATGTCTATCGGTATAACTGCTTTCCGGGAGGATGGGAATCGTTTTTGCAAGATAGAGACGTAAACAGAGCAATACGCGCAGTTTCAGAAGGTCTTGCAAGTGATTCACGCCATTATGATATAGAGCCTGAAATGCCCATGATATTCAACGCCTTTAACGTCGGCGGCTACCGATATGTAAGAGTCATTATTTTAGGTCAAGATCCAACAGCCCAACCTGGCCAAGCGACGGGTTATGCCTTCAGCCTGTGGCCAAATGTAGAACCCTATCAAGTTCCTACTGTGTTTAACGTGCTCGTGGAGTTGAAGTGGGAAGGGTACAACGTTGGTCTGACAAACGGAGACTTAACGTCTTGGGTTCCCCAAGGAGTCTTTCTTCTTAACGCTGCTTTAACTGTCCGAGAACGATCACCAGGGTCGCATCAAAGATTATGGAGGAACTTCATAGGTTTAGTGATACGATATATCAATGCTAAGGCAGCAGGTTCGGCATGGCTTCTTTGGGGAAGGGAAGCCAGCAATTATGCCTCTCTGATTGACACGGACAAACATTACATCAAGTCTGGAGGCCACCCAAGTCCAAGATCGACAGAACCATTCTTTGGAAGAAATTACTTCAAGTGCGCAAATGACTTCCTGCGTTCAGAAAGACGTGGTACGGTTGATTGGGAGATACCTGTAAATCAGAACTCGATCGCGCGGACATGGAAGAGATGTGATTATTCTGGACTTTAGCCCACAAAACTACAGCTAGCCTGTTTGCCTTTTTGAAATTATCTCATCTTGTCTTATCTTCGTGTACACCGGATGTTGATGATAATAATCGTTAATTGTTGATGATAATAATCGTTCAATAAAGCTATGGTATCATGAGTTACCACTGAAGGATTTTGAATATACCTTGTTGGTTCCAATCAATGTTAGGGCCTGTTTACATGGAGGTCGGGGACCTCGGGTAGGTGAGGTAACCCGCCTGTCCATATTTTGATCACGTTTACATGATAGGTGGGGTGACCCGCCTAGGCGGGTTGCCCGGTCTGCCAGGTAGGGTAACCCTGTCAGCCGGGGTGACAATTTGCCATGTAAACGTGTCAAGGTGGGGTAACCCGCCTAACCGGGGTCGCATTCATGGCAAAAAGCTCAAAAGCGAAACGTGTGTTTTAAAACTTTGTACATATTTCCTAGCCGTCTCATTGCAGAAATCACCAGAAACCGCAACGGACACACACGGAGTGTATAATGTTCACATTTCGGAATATTTAGCGTTGTAAATCGACCATATTTGGTTTCCCAAACTATTCCGTACGTATTGCGTCAACGGTTTCTCGCGAAACCAAACACCGCGTAACACAACGCGTGACGCTTTCATGAATAAATACATATGTGCCCGAGAATAAATCTTTCGTGTTTTTCGAGATATGAACTTGGGACGTCTCTGCTCAAACTCCTTAATTGCATGCGCAACAACACCCCAGCACCCCGGGGTTGTAAGATTGCATGTAAACGCGTTTTATTTTCCTACCACGGCTAGGCGGGTTACCTCACCTACCTGGGATCCCTCACCTCCATGTAAACAGGCCCTTAGTATCTCAGTAACTGCTCACCTACTCCTCCCCTAGCCCAACAACAGTCAAATTTGAACAAGTTAAGGGTAATGCAAATCAAATCATGATCAGTATTTGTCTTTTCCATTGTTTTTAGTCGTAGAAAAAAGTCTCTAGTGTGAGGAAGCTCGAGAAACGATAGAATTTTCAAACGAGTACCTCGACTCCCGTGTCTCTCCACCCCTACCCCCTACCACTGGGAGGACATGTTGAGCCGCAAGTTATTATGGTCATCGGTTTAGCTTGTGGTTACTATCGTCAACAAATATGGCGGATTGTTTAGCTCGAACAGTTTCCGAACTTTCTACTCTGTCTTCTTACTGATTTTAAAAGAGGTAGGAGATCAAAGGAATTTATTGTTTCCTCCCACCTTCCAAGTTTTGATTGATGTAAAAATTTCACCCATACGTAAGTAATAATTATGAATGAAGAGCGGCCATAGTTTCAATTTTCAGCTTGAAAACTGATCAGGCGTCCGTGACAAAACTACTGCAACAGTGGGATCACGGATCAAAGAGTGTTCGATCAAAGATTCTTCATGATTTTATCGTAGCAAACCAGGGAAAAACTGGTCCAGAACTAGAACTTGAGTTTGCTCATGCAGCCAGCTTGTTTCTGACCAGATTGACTGGCTGGTTACGACTGACGTATCCTTTTAAGCTGTTAATGCTTGGAACCCTCTTCTCACCTGGAATTTAATCGAAAAAGAAGCTGACAAGAGAACTTTCTTTTCGCCTGATCCCCAGCTCCCAGTCCCTCACGCACTCACAAGTTCAAATACCGAGGTTTTGACCATAAGCTTTCCGAATAAACCAAATGCTTACAAGACGATCAAAGACGTTGACTGGTTTTCTTGTATTGTTACTTGCCAAGAAGATCTCTCCTGCATTTCATACAATTTCTGCGTAGCGGAACACCGCCATAACATCGGTATTTGTTCTCTCAATAACTGCAGCCTTGACGACCCCTGCTCTGACGAAGCTATCTTGATTTGGGTTCCCGGATGCACTTTTCATCAGCTTGAACAAAACAAGGTCTGAGAATCATTAAATCATCAAGCAACAGAAGTAATGTTACCATCTTTTTATAATGTTTTTGTTTTTTTGCATATCGCTCATCTGCTCACATTTTCAATTTGGATGGACGCTTGAACGTAAATTTAGATGCAACAGTTTTAGAAATATCCATTAACAAATTATTGGCCGCTCTGTTGTCAATGTAGGGAGAAATTTAGCTTAAGTGAAGGACGAGACAAAAAAATACAACAAACACTTCCTCGCTTTTTATCGTTTCTTAGTCGAGTTCAAATTTATCTTACGCATGATCGACTTGAAATTTCTTTTTACATATTTTTTTTCCGTAGAATAGAAAAACAAGATGTGACCATAAAAGACTGCATCGTAACAAGGAAACAGGTTGGACGTTTATTTTTGGCTGACTTACTCCATAACTTATAAAGAACCGTACACATACGAGATCTTTTATGCATGCAGGAGTTGTCAAAGCGAGTTTAAGCTGTAAAGACAAAATGCAAATTTATGTGGATGGCCATGAGGAGACTGATATGATCCATTGTAAACAAGTTAATCAGCTGAGGGTCTTCAGTTTGTACATTTTACCGACAGCGCGACTCATCGCCATCGAAGTAGAAAGCAGTGGAAGGCCTTGTATCATCGGTTCGTTTAGTGATGGCAAAGTCACCAACTCCAGCTGGAAATGTACATCAGGTACTGAACTAGATTGGAAGAAACCAGGATTTAATGACTCACTGTGGAAAAGTGCAGTAAAGCTTAATAGTGGTAGAGAAAGAGATCTGGATAGGGGATGCCTAATAAATGAAATTCAGCGTCATGGCGCAAAATGGATCACAAGCGCAGATAATGGACAGCAAAATATGTATTGTAGATTGAATCGCTTTGTTTGATGTTTTTCATATCCCATACCCAGATCCTATAGTGCAACTGTGACTGAAATATAGGAAGGTCTGGGTACGAGACTACGCGTTCCTAACTTTGTGAGAATAAACATATCTGAATTTTGTGCTAGTGGCCAGAGAACAGTTTTCTGTTTTTTTTTTAAATTTTTTCCTCAAAGAAATACCAATCAACTCTGTATCATAATTAATTTGAAAAGATTCAAGATTCGAAACGTCAGCTTTTTCGATTGACCTACATATTTAGAATGGCTCTCATCTGCTATTGAATGTTTTTGAATCCCTGAATCTGCTCCTCTGGAATCTCCTTATTCCTCTGTTAAATTTGCAAGGGTGAGGATCTCGTTCAGAACGTTTGCTTAAATTCATAGCAGGTTCTGCGAATTGTTATTTGAGTGCTCTGAATCTGCCCGTTACCAGAAATCGAGAACGTTCTGCGCCCACAATATCAACGGCGTGCGGTTTACGAAAAACGTCATATGCATGCATGTCCGTAGGATTATTATCAAGATGGCGGACAAAAGGGTGAATATGAAAGTAAATTAGTCGGATGTGGTGTAAGAGATTAAAATCACGCTCCTTGATCGATTCATTTCTGAAGAGGTTTTTCAGTACTGCACATGAAAACTTTTAGTACCTTTTCAATGAGTATTATAAACTAATTCATTTTATTGAGAAGTGTCGAACAGGATATATGACTCTCTTTCGTAAAACGAACAAAAGAACCTGTAGTAAGCGGTCACCTACGCGGATTGGCGGAGTGATCGTTTAATACAGGTTCCATATATTAGGGGTATTATAAAAACGATAAACAACGCCATTGTATGCCATAATTGACCACTTAATTGAAAGAATCTCGCTCAAAATACTACTTACTTTGAAATTGGGAGTGAAACATGGATTAAAAATTGCCTTAAAGATTATTCTTAGTTTTATATACGAGTGGTCTTGCTTTAAGTGATCGTACAATACAGGTGGAAGACGATAGAAACAGCCCATTGGGACCCAGTGGACGGTGACCGCGAACGCTTGATGGAGGTGACAGCTGACCGCTAAATACAGAGGGCCGCTTAATACGGTGCCACTTAATATAGGTTCGACTGTAATTTGGGTATTGCACTTAATATTTGTAGTTATTTTGTTTTTTGTACACGAGCAATCGTATTTCCCTATCCTTGATTTTGTTCGGTATAGGCTATCTAGTCTCATGCACTTAATTTAAATTTAACCACATCAACAAAGAATCTTGTAAACTACTTCATTGTAATTAGAAATGTCACCGTGGCCAGTTCTTGAGAAATGTCCATAACCTGTGACAAAATTTTCAACAAAGTGCTAAAAAGCTAAGTGCCCAGTAAGACAAACAAAAGAGAACCAAGTGCCCTTACCTCATCCATAACGAATCCAGCACTGGACTTATTCGTGATCTTAAATACAAGCTATTTCATTCTCTAACGCCTTTTAGAGATTCATTCACCAAAGGGTAAGTTCTTTTTTTTTTTTTTCGTTGCCTCTATCATATTTTGTAAAATTTACATTTCAACATTCGATCAGATTTTCGAAATTTTTAATTTCCAAATAACAATGATGTAGAGGTTCATGGCTTTATCTGCGAAAAAGATTCCTTGCGTATCGACCCCAATTCAAGTGATGATAGCAGTATCTCCTCTTTTGGCAACAACCCTGAAGTTCAAGATTTATGGACATTGATCGTCAGATAGTTGGTTAAAATAAATTTAAAAAACACCTGTCTTGAAGTATATATGACAGTGGACATTACCTTTTCTAACAAGAGAAAAAAAACAAGGAATACAGTTTGAGAGAAACCGAATTCATTTACTAGATAAAGATGTCATTCCAAGATCACATTAGAATCGCTCCTCAAATTTATTCGTAGCTAAGGTTAAATATTTAACTGTGCTTGGTTTAGATAGCTTTGCTTGCTTTTGTTTTGTTTTGTGTTTTCCTTCTAATAGAGAGGTTCTTCGCTTCATTAATTTTTGTCATCCAATGGCCAAGATTTCAGTAATTTTCGTAATCATTTTGTTGACAAGAACACAGGCTGTCGAAGACATACTTGATGTTGAGGGTAAGAAATCCTTGTTCTCTTTGCAATCTATCCTTCCTCACGTACCCATTTCAGTAAAACGCTAAATAAAAAATTATGATCAACAGAAGTATGTTTATCTCTTATGCCAGGAAAAAAAACTAAATAAATGGAAAAATCAGAGTAGGAGACAAACCTACCAGCCGCAGAGCTCAAACAGTCGCAAAGCTTCGACTGTTATCTGATAAGCATTTGGTATCAGACTTTCATTTTTTACATGTCAACGTATTCGATCTCTTCTTACTCGCCTTTACATACTTTTCTTACGGCCTCATTTTTTTCTTCAAAGTTCGTAGACAGTTCCAGTTAACATCATGGTTAAAATTGGTATTGTGGCCGGTTGACCAAAGATCAATCGTGGCTCAACAAAATCCATTTCTTACTAGAGGAGGCCTCGTGTGAGACCTTTGTTGTGGAAGTGACTGCGCGAGAATGAGAACGCCGTCTGCTCTGTTATTGTTATTCACAAACAAGCATTAACGTACCCGCTTGTGCGATCGATATGAAACTGCTCTGAGGTGATGTCAGCGTGTACTTGACGCGAAATGATTCAAATCACAAAATTTCACAACATTGCGAAATTTAAGACAACATCTGGAAATGTTATACCAGGGATAGCTAACCGAATAAACAAACAGATGCATATTGTTTCCTTGAGTTTTTAAAACTTTGTTCGCATTTTGCATCTCTTCGACAAGAAAGGCCAAGAAAGAACCTTATTCGACTCGATAACTGCGATTTTATTACAAAAGCGGTGAGACTAGAAACAGACAAGGAAAAGGTAACAAGGTTTCTGTAACAATGACCCGCCTTCTGCGTAAAGTTGACTGAATGTTCTAAAAACCAAATGGATTTTGTTTTTGTGAAAAGCGCTTCGCAATGCTAGTTATTTGAGCTTGTGTGACCAATTTAAGTTACTAAATTGCTTTTCATGATGGCCGCGTCAAACGAACGCTTGACAAATTTAATTAAGGACAATTTTCGAACGGCGAGGCTAGTCTTTGCAATCTGGAAACACGTTTTTAAGTGCATCTGTATTTCTGCTTAGTTTCGGGGAACTACTTCACCTTTCAAAATGATGCAATCAACCAGCTGCTTCAAGCAAGTTTTTAAATGAATATCTCTCTTTTTCCTCGCTTTTAGGGACACACCGTGCATCAAATTTCAATTCAAGCATCACCGAGAAGCGTTCTGCTGGCTCTTCCTCTAACTGCGGACGTGCATCATACCGCAGCGTCACCCTGTACGACTATGTCTATCGGTATAACTGCTTTCCGAGAGGATGGGGATCGTTTTTGGAAGATAGAGACGTAAACAGAGCAATACGCGCAGTTTCAGAAGGTCTTTCAAGTGATTCAGGCCATTATGCTATAGAGCCTGAAATGCCCATGATATTCAACGCCTTCAACGTCGGCTACCGAGATGTAAGAGTCATTATTTTAGGTCAAGATCCAACAGCCCAGTCTGGCCAAGCGACGGGTTATGCCTTCAGCCTGAGGCCAGATGTGGAACCCTATCAAGTTCCCACTGTGTTTAACGTGCTCGTGGAGTTGAAGTGGGAAGGATACAGCGTTGGTCTGACAAACGGAGACTTAACGTCTTGGGCTCGCCAGGGAGTCTTTCTTCTTAATGCTGCTTTAACTGTCCGACAACGATCACCAGGGTCTCATCAAAGATTATGGAGGAACTTCATAGGTTTAGTGATACGATATATCAATGCTAAGGCATCACCTTCGGCATGGCTTCTTTGGGGAAGGGAAGCCAGCAATTATGCCTCTTTGATTGACACGAGAACTCATTACATCAAGACTGGAGGCCACCCAAGTCCAAGATCGAATGAACCATTCTTTGGAAGAAATTACTTCACCTGCGCAAACGAGTTCTTACGTTCACAAAGACGTAGTACGGTTGATTGGCGGCTACCTGTAGATCGGAACTCGATCGCGCGGTCATGGGAGAGATGTGATTATTCTGGACTTTAGCCCGCAAAACTACGGCCAGCCTGTTTGCCTTTTGAAATTGTCCTAATTTCGTGTACACCGGATGTTGATGATAAAAATATGATAATCGTTCAATAAAGCTATGGTATCATGAGTTACCATTGAAGGATTTTGAATATACCTTGTTGGTTCCAATGAATGAGTTGCCAGTAATTGGATCCTTGTGTTTACGCACAGATTTCTGGGATCGCCACGGGGCCAACATTGCAACTCACTAGAAGGAAATGTATGACGACAGGTTGTTCCGACGTTCAGATAAACGATTTTAGCGAGAGATTTTCGCTTTTTCGCCGCTCTTTTATCAGAAATTGATTTGGGTAACGCAGATACAAAGGAAGGCGTAAGTTTTTGTTTGAAAAACCATGTAATATGTAGTAAAATCTACCGATTAACTTGTCTCCATGCGTAAGGTTTATTGTGAATTTGACATCGCGTTATAGTCTCGAAATTTTGAAAACATAACTATAAATCGCCTAGGAATAACTCAACTAAGCCGTTCCAGTTTTTTGTACTTGTGTTAAGTCTCAGTACTTCCAGCGTTTTTCGTGGCTTGGTAATACAAAAGAGCGCTAGAATAGTTGCTTGAGAATTAAATACTATTGCGGTACATTAAAGTGATGAATCACCTACACTGCTTCTTTGTTGTGATGAATGCGAACGAATCAGTGTTGATAATTGGCTCAAAGCTGAACCCTTTCTTCTGTGACGATGAGTGATATAAATCGGTTCCTTTAGGAGTGATGCACAACCGGTGATATGTCCACAGTTTCTGCCGGAGTTCCCGTGATCTTGCTTTTCTTGACAAGATCCTTCAAGGAGTTCAAGAAGAAAAGTTGCAGCTCAAAGACCTTTGGATTTTTCTCAAACAAACTATCACTTAAGCGAGGGATTTCCTCATGTTTTTCATCGCTCATTTCATCCTTTCAGAGAGCAACAGCTCGGTAAAAATATTTTCCATCTCTGTGGACAACGACTTCTCTCCTTAATAGAGGTATATTTTCAAACGTCGTAATTTGTTCATTAAATACATTAACAAGCATAAAAACAGGCAGTTCATATATAAATACAACTGAAAAGACTTAAACGAGTTATTTCCTAGCGATTCCTTGCTAGTTTTGTAACCATTGCGCGAAGACGATTTCACAATAGACCTTACGCAAGGAGAGAAATTTTTCGGTCTTTTTTATAACATATTTCGTGGTAATTCCAACAAAAACTTACACTACCCTCGTATTAACATACCTTTATCCATGTATGAATAAACTGCTGCGAAAAAGCCACAACCTCACGTCATACGTTCCTTTTTAGCAAGTTACAATGTTTGCCCCGTGGCGATCCCAGAACTCTTTGCGCAAACGCAAGGATCCGATTACAGCCAAATCATTCATTAATACCAGTATCTCAGCAACTGCTCACCTACCCCTCCCCTAGCCCATCAACAGTCAAATTTTAACAAGTTAAGGGTAATGCAAATCAAATCATGATCAGTATTTGTCTTTTCCATTGTTTTAACTCATAGAAAAACGTCTCTAGGGTGAGGAAGCTCGAGAAACGACAGAATTTTCAAACGAGTACCTCGACTCCCGTGTCTCTCCACCACTACCCCCTACCACTGGGAGAACATGTTGAGCCGCAAGTTATTATGGTCATCGGTTTAGCTTGTGGTTACTATCGTCAACAAATATGGCGGATCGTTTAGCTCGAACAGTTTCCGAACTTTCTACTCTGTCTTCTTACTGATTTTAAAAGAGGTAGGAGATCAAAGGAGTTTATTGTTTCCTCCCACCTTCCTCATATTAATCCAATTTTTGATTGATGTAAAAATTTCACCTATACGTAAGTAATAATTATGAATAAAGAGCGGCCATATTTTTAATTTTCAGCATGAAAACTGATCAGGCGTCCGTGACAAAACTACTGCAACAGTGGGATCACGGATCGAAGAGTGTTCGATCAAAGATTCTTCATGATTTTGTCGTAGCAAACCAGGGAAAAACTGGTCCAGAACTAGAACTTGAGTTTGCTCATGCAGCCAGCTTGTTTCTCACCAGATTAACTGCCTGGTTACGACTGACGTATCCTTTTAAGCTGTTAATGCTTGGAACCCTCTTCTCACCTGGAATTTAATCGAAAAAGAAGCTGACAAGAGAACTTTCTTTTCACCTGATCCTCAGCTCCCAGTCCCTTACGCACTCACAAGTTCAAATACCGAGGTTTTGACCATAAGCTTTCCGAATAAACCAAATGCATTTATTCATTAATTTTCCTCTTAAGCTCTTGTTCCATTGTGAATCGACCACGAAGAAAGAGCTCTTCATCCTAGCTGAGGTAGGCTCTTTGGATGAGTTAGTTTTTAAAAAATCGTTGCAATTCTAGGGATGGATCTTATTTATCACGGTTTATCTGCTTTTTTTTTTTTTTTTTTTCCTGGTGATTTACTGCCCAATTCTGAGATGTTGATTGGTTACATCCTGCTTAAAAGTGACCAGAACTCTCTGATTAGCAGATGTCAAGTCTATAGCTTGAGCTGGTAATTTTTCTGGAATCTGTGCATAACTTAAATTATTAATAATAATAATTAATAATATTTAATATAATTGTTTTCTCACTCGGGCTCCTTGACTTGTATTCTTGCACAATGAAGATATATGCTTGGAACATGCGTTCAATTGCAGCTTCAAGCAATCACCATCTTTGTTGGTTCTTCAAGTGGGTGAGTCATTCCACAGAGTTAATGTATGTGGTTGGATTTAATCCTTGATTGTCCTTTCCTTGCATTCCTTGCGAGGAATTACTTCCATTGGTGTAACAAATCATTGTTAACCCTTGACACCCGAACATCAGTATCCATATTCTCCTTAATCTTCTCCATATGTTACTTTTGTTATTGACAAAGAGAATTCATTTGAAGATCAAAGCTTCTTAGGTTGGTGATCATTTCCTTTATTCTCATGATCTTAGTGAATAATTCAACAGAATTGCTGTAAGGAGAAATAAGATGCTGGTCACTCTTAGGGTTTAAAGGATTAAATGCCTGCAGGGGCATAGCCAGCCAGTAAGCCTGGGCCTTTTTTTTTCTTTTTCACTGGCTTGACTAATTTCAATATGATTCTTGCAAAAGTTGAAACAAAAATTGAACTTTCTCAGGGAACAGGCCCACAAGAAGTCGAAAAGCTTGCTAAACCCCAAATGGGAATGTAGTACTGTTTGTACTTAGCACCAAAAAAGTGAAAATAGTATTCGGCTGTTTTCAAAAGTTTTATTCCACAAGTGTCAGTATTTGTTAGTTACTGAAAAATTCATGTGTTTATCCCTTTTTTTACTGATTGGAGAACTACTATCAGAAGGCCCTTTTGTTTTCCTCTCCCAGGCATAAATTTTTGGCAGAATTCTTGGAAGTTGGTGGTGTGCTGACTGTTCTTGAAATTCTTGGTCTCAAGCAGGCAAAAGAGGTTAGTATATTTTATTATCTGTAGACAGGTAGCTTACATAGTTTGAGAGACATGGTTGCCCAATTTTTGGAATGTGGAACTCTAGATTGAAGGACCCAGCTTGGTGCATTCTGGCTCGGTAATCCACTTTACCATCCTTTGTAAGAGGAGTGGTTACACTTTTGTTTGCTTTGTGCCATGTTTATGAGCTGGAATAAGCTCTACCAGCCCTGTGAGCACAATGTGTACATGCATGTTGGCTTTACTCTTAAGCTTACCTTTTGCTTTGATTTGGTCAGGAAGATAAAGCACAAGCACTAAAGCTGCTGATGTGTGTGGCAAACTCAGGTAGAAGATACAAAGAGCTTATTTGTGAAAGCTTTGGAATCAGGGCTGTTGCAGAATGTCTTGCAAAATCAAACTCCGAAGAGACTCAGGATTGTGCCCGAAACTTATTGCAGCAACTTTCCAATGTAAGTTCACATCAGTGCACATGCACTGTCGATAAATAAATATTTGCCCCCTATTTTTGAACATGATTGCTTACATGTACTTTGATTTCAGGTCAGATCCTAAACAAGGTGAAATTTAACTAACAAGTGGCTTATTTTGGGAAGAAATTTGTTTCTTACCTGGGATTTCCAATAATGGTGGAAAGCTGGCAAACTTTGCTTGCTACATTTACTTAGCAGGGTTTTGTACTGGCTAGCCTTCAAAAAAAAAAAATTCAAGACTGAGCTAAGGGTAGATAATATTGTGTACAAGATAAAACTTGATGGTCAATGCTGGCTGTCTACTTTTTGGTAGCATCACCATACTTCCAAGTGTATAAACAATTTTCTACAAGGGTGTGTTGATTATTAGAATGTTTATTATCAAGACAATGATTTTAAAGAACATGATAAGTGCAGACAAGGATAATGATGATAATTAATAATGATGGCAATGATAATGGCTAATGACAACAACACCATTGCATGGTGATGACCATAATGATGACCATTTGGATGATTGTTAATGACAATAATGGTAATATCATTTTTTTAGGGAAATCCAAAATATGAAGGACAAGTCTACAAGGCACTGATTGCCCTGCTGAAGTGTGTGTCTCCAAAGGCTCAACAGATGGCCGCACAGACTCTTAGAATAGTGCAGGTTTGTATCATCAAACATGCACCCTTACAAAGCAACTTCACTCTGTTTGCTTGGCAAGCAGTTACACTCCTGTAGACATGTTGTGACCCTGTGATCACTTTTTGATTTTTAGATAAATTTTTTTTTGTCTCAGCCAATTGTGGGAGCAGCCAACCCCACCATAGTGGAACCAGTATTGATGCTGCTGAGATCTCTTCACCTGGAGGTTCAGTATGAAGCCTGCGAGCTGATTAAAGAGCTCATGGAGTATGACGTGCAGCACTCTCTGCTCAATGGCCTGGTTGGACTGCTGAAACCAACCAAAGAAGAAATTAAGGACAGCTCTGAAGCTACATTATCAGGTTTGTAAGAAATTATATCACTATCTTACCCATAGTAGCTCACAATTTGTATGAGAAATGTTTTCCGTCACACAGTCTAAATATTTATAGTGTTTGTAATTGACTGTATATGTAGACACATGATCATGTGACAGTGATGTTTGTTGCCCACAGATCCTGATGCACCTCAGCTCCAGGCCCCTCTCCCTGTGTTTGTCCAGCAAGCAGCAGCTGCTAAGATGATTGGGTAAGACTATTTTAGAGGATAGTTTTTTTTGTTTTTTTTTGCTTTATTTCATGATTTCATGTCATGCCATGTCATGTTTTCCTAAGAAATTCTGTACTACTATGTTGTTAATTGGTCTGCATAATGATTTGTGATTACAAGAAAGAATGCATAAAGCTGTGAAATAAGATAACTACTGGGCTAAAATAGAGCATACTGACTTTTTACCTTATATGACATTTGTATGACTACCAGTGACACTAAAGAGCCATTTTTAGAGCTGCAGTGTGTTGGTGCATTTCGACCTCTTAACTTGAATGACAGAGACATTTAACCTGACAATGATGTGACTTAAGCGTTAAAAAGTGTGACATGAGTATTTTACGCACTGCGTGAAACTAGCATGCTCACTTAAGCCCAACACAGCTACGCGACTCGCGCAGTATTGGCAAAGGCCGTGACTGCACCGTGATAGCTATTATTTAACAATGTGGCCCTTGTAAATCTTCATATTAAATGTGCATATTTGAGCTGGTATGCATCCTCCAACTGTAAGGTTAATCACGCAAAGTTTTTTTGCTTCATGTCTAGAATCCTCGCTAAAGAATCGCCCAAAACAGCGGAAAGTCTTGTCCAAGTAAGTGCAACAGATATATGAAAAAAAAATTAGTTTCCTTGCGCGTTTTGTTGGTATTTTATTTGTCTCATCTGTTAGGAAACTTGTCATCTTTGAATTTTCTTGCAGCTGCGAACTGTTCACGGACTTCTTTTTGCCATGGGAAACACTCTGCATGCCGACAGTCAACGACAAGCTGGGATCGCTCTTGAGGTATAGTAGAAGCATTAGTGTAGTGGAGGCGAGAATTACCATATAAGGCAATCGTTTAGTTTCCGTCACTCCGACAATTTTGCCGTCACCAGTCGTCTGTACATATAGTTCAGAGCCACCTCAACTTTTGTTAAATTTAAGTTGGCTCTCGTAATATTAATCCATCAAAGTCTAAAATCAACGAAACCGTTTTGAGCCACTTTCATTAATAGAATAGTAGTAATATTTATTTTAACCTCGAGCCGAGTTAAAAGCTTTAAAACCGGCTAGTATCTATTCTGAAATCACGAGAAAGCTTAAATTTGGCTCAAACAGTCATATTTTTGTTACTGTTATTAATCATGATAAAATGGCCTTTTTTTTTTTACTCTCCGCAGTTTTTTGTCCGATCTTATCCTCTTGTGAACGACCGTGTTCGCGAGGCACTTGGTGACACGTTTTATGAAGAATTCATGGTAAGAATTCAAATTGATTGGTCGAATTTGATGAAAGGTTTCTACTCAGACACTTTAAAAGGGCGCGTTTACGTTATGATGAGAGCTATGGAAACCATAATGCATTTTATGACGAGCTGAAATGTACAAACATTTTGATTGGTTCCTATGATCGATTCGAGGACAGACCCAAGATCTTATTAGTAATTCTCCTTACTATCTGCCAAACAATTCTTATTAGGTTAGTTTGGAGAATTTGGTATCGGGTCAATTAGTAATCCCATAATTTGTTTTTCTTTATTCTCATCACTTGTTTACATGATATTGTATAGATATAGTGAGGAGAAATTCTGTGTTGGTCACTCAGGGGAGTTAAAGCGTTAACAACATTTTGCTCTTTCAATCTTTTATAACAAGTACATTCCTTGTTGCCGTGGGTCTGTGTAGTTATCGATCATAAAAGACGGCAAATGTGCTAAGAACGTCATGGATACTCGGCTTCGCTTCGTGTGTCACAATTTTTTTTTTGCTACAATTTTGCAAGAGTCGAGCTGGTCCGCTCACCGCTAATTAAAGTGACAAATAATTTCTGTCAAGGAGGTCATGTACATGTTTATCTTCTGATTAATCAGGGCGGAAAAAAATAAACTGAATCTAAATGAACTTATTTTGGATGTTCATTCTACCAGTAGTGGTCATCTGCGAGAAGCTTAACTGGCTTTGTGGTAGCGAGGTGTATGCATTAAATGAATTGTGTGGAGCTCACTGGTTTAACTTTTTCCTTTTTCTCCTTCTTCTTTTTTTTTTCTTTTCTTCATCAGTCTCATTCAGATACCATGTATGTGAATATGACAGCAATCCAGGCTGATGTCTTGGTGTCCAACAAAGTCAACATACCAGGAGGTAAAAAAATTAAAAACATAAAAAGAAAAATATTTTCGCTATCTCTTTATAGTTTATGCCTTTGTGGCAACGAAGGAAATCATACGCAACAAAACCCAGCCACACGACCCCCCTAAGAAATACATTCGACCTCCCTTTCCCACCCCTGTGCTACCCCTCAAGTCGAATTTATTTATTTGAATATTCATTCATATCGGTTCGTGTTCATTTTAAGATTTTCAACAGGAGGTAGTTGCTATGAACAGATATTTTTAGAGGAAAATTATGAAAAATCGTGGAAAAAGCTTTTAAGCTCATTAAAAGAGATCTTCGACACTGTCCCATCGCAATTTCGAGACGAGTTTTTTTTTTGGAACAGTTCTCTTTTCGTCCTTTTCTTTCTATTTTCCTCTCATATATTTTTCCTGAGGCATAAGTGTAATATAATCAGCGTTAAATGAATACATTTTCTTTGTCTTTGTCTTTCAGTTATCGAAACCAAAGAATAAAATGAGTTTTCGTTGGTGAAAAAGTTACAAATGTGGATAAAATTACGTGGTACTCTGGTTGTCGGGGTGTCATTGTGGTGTAAGATCTGTCAAGTTCTGCCTTGTTTGTAAATACTTAATGGTAGGCAGTTTTAGGTACTCATTTACACAGCTATTCCAGTCTGTGCATCGAGCTGAATAATAAAACTTTGAAATTTCATGTTTTTTCCGATATTATTTCTTGGTAGAATGCTGTAAAACATATTGTGCGCCTTGGAAAGTGAACCTTACCACAGTTAGTCCAGACTTGCTCATTGAACCCTTGTAAACTTGGAAATATTTTGATGTCGCACATTAGCCCAAGTGGGATGATGTATATGGGAATGAACGGTCGCATTCTAAACCCAAAACTCTGAAGTGTGTTTGTTCTTTTGCATCCCGTGAGTTTCCTTGGACAGTTAATTAAACGCTATTTAACTCGTTTAACTTCCCTCTTCCGTGCTGTACACAGTCTGTGTCCTGTGGTTATTTTGAGTTCTTACTGGCTTTTCCTGACTCCTTCTCTGTTCGGATTTACAGTTGTAAATAACTTGGGCTTGGTACTAGGAGATCAAATGGAAAACCACTCAATTCGCGCGAAAAGTAGACCAATCATCGCAGCGATTTTCAAACCTCACTTTCTGTTTTAAATTACTGCTTTTTAAGCTTCCTTTTTGCGTTTGCCTGTTGAAGCTCACATTAAGTCCGAAGTACCCTGATTTAAAACTCTCTTGGTTCTTTCCCATATCAACGAAAGAAAAAGCAGCAACAAAAGCTAACAAATGAATGAGGGAGGTCGCACAATGGTCTCTTTGGGGCCTGGGCTTCGTTTTCTGGACGAGCCAGCGGAAACTGGGCTCTAGAGACTTGAAGGCGGGAAATAAAAATATCAAAGATGGCGTCTCGAGGGTTTCTTGTTGCCGATAACAACATTCGGCCGCCTCGGCGCCCTGTTCGATATGTAGCTTCAAAGCAAACCAAACCGACCAGAAGAAAGAAAAAGAAGCCAGAGTGGGACGTAAGTATTTAAAAATTAATCTGTTTGGGTCACTCTTTTTACGTTACGATCGATCGATTTACTGATCAATGTTGACAGAACTCACTGGCAGTACAATTAACTGAAAAAAATTTTACTTTGATCGTTCATCTTCTATCATCGTAGAGCACAGTACAAGATCTCACCGTACACAAGGCGACTAAAGAGGAGCAGGTGATCAATAAAACTCGTGCTTACCTTTCAAAAAACAACTTGATTACAGAAATTTGGTATTGTAACTCAAGGAACCAGGAGATTTCCCAATTTAAGAAAGTAGTGTTAACATGTATTAACTACGTGGCGAAGGATTTCTTTATGTTGTTTAAATCAGTCTGCTTAAAATAGCGAAATAAATCGTCTCTTATCTTACCATGAACTTTTTCAATAGAAGGGTGGAAAGAGACTAAGTGATGACTATGTTGTTTACATGTGAACTGGCAGAAGTGTATAGCAACTAAGATACACTCACCATACTCCCATAGTTTTTTTTTTATTATTAACATAGCTACTTTGATCACTTAATTATTATCATCATAGCTACTTGTATTATCAGTACTCTAATCATTTTTATAATTATTATTGCATCCATTTTGAAATCACTTGCAATTTACTCACACATCTCACTATTTTATGCTCTAAATCATATTGTTTTCTCAGCTAATGAGACACCTTTACTAAAACATGATAAGCAAGAGAATTTTGCGATTACAAAATAGATGTATTACAGTGGTAATTGAGCTTTGTGTTGTGCAATTTTGGTCTGAAATCATACTTCACCTCAAAATCCCCCTGCGTGCTTGTTCAATTTTAAAATCAGGCCAAATTTCACCCCAGTTAGCTCAATTACCATTATTTATTAGGATTTTTGTCATTGTAATTATTATTGTTACTATTATTATTACTAATTTACTATTGTTATTATTATCATCACTATTATATGCATTATCATCCTTTTCAAGATAAGGAGACATGAAATTCATCTATCTAAGAATGCAGGCAGTGTACATTTACATGGTAAATCCAAAGACCAAAGCCTAGGTATGTAGTTAAATCAAATGTTGTATACTTTTGAGAGAGATTCTAAAAGCAGAGCGCTGAAAAAGCACGAAAATTATATCTGGTGCAGTGCTCATTTGAAATTATCCTGATGTTATTTTATTATTTTTATCATTATTATTCCCTGGTGATTTTAGCCCAGCAAAGTTTGTAAGCTTTGTCTCTCAGACACAGTCATGATAGGCCAAAAAAATTTTTTTTTTGTCTGGGAAGATTATTTTTGTGAACACATTGAGAGAATTCTAGTTTTGTCTGCTAGTGCGGAAAGGCCCTTAAATGAGGAAAAACATTATGATATCATATATATTTTTTTTTCTCTTGATGCTTCAATTCTATAATTATTACTTCAATGATAATAACTTTGATGCATGTTTTAGACTCAACCACTCAAACTCCAGACACAGTGGAAAGACGCAAGCTGGCCATTGTTCAGGAGGTCCTGTATGGTCAAGATAAGGTATATGAAGAAGAGGACAACTTGTAATGAAAAAAGTTGATAAAAACTAGCTACTTGTTGCAGTATTATTTTAAGTCATTTTCAGCATTGTGAATTATTGCCTCTGGACAGAAGGAAACTGCAAAATTGTAAATTTTCAGGATAAATTAACACCTGAGATGAAAAAAAAAAAAAACTAGGATTGGAACAAAAATTGAAGGTGGGAATAAAATTGTGAATGTCTGACTACTTGAAATAAAATTGCAAACAATTCAAACTGTATTTTTTCTGGTAGTTCCATGATGTGTTATCAGAATCAGACAAGACGATGTCAGTTGTAAAAGATTTGTTTGGTGATGATCCAAAGGTAAGTTAGATGATGAGAGTAATGATTATGATGATGAAAACAAGAAAGAGAATAGTAATAATAATAATAATAATAATAATAATAATAATAATAATAATAATAATAATCATACTAATAATAATAGTAATAGTGATAATTAACAATTATTCACCCAAGTGGAGGTGAATAGTGGTGGATAGCTACTGAGCCATGAAGTGATGAGATAAAATTAATAAATTCACTTACACTGACATTAAGGTTCATAACTGTTTTAGTATAAACCACACAGATACCAAAAGATAAGTTTATTTCTTTCAATATACTCAAAAAATGGTTGAAAATTTAACTCTTGACATGAGATTTAGTCTCATCTGGTTCTGGAGATGAACAGTACTTGCTTTTCACTTCCAAACCAGCCAATCAGTGGACAGGAAAAGCATTACACACTTGTGTGGTATATACTAATAATCATTATAATTATAATTAATGAAAGCAATTAAAACTAATGATAATTGTTATGACTATGAGGTTTTACTTGTAATTTACTTTAAATTGTAGTCAAGTATTCTTTCCTGATTTTTTTATATATTTTCATAACAGAAGTATATGGGATTTCCTAACATTACTGCTGCCCCAAGAAATCTTTTGATTGGCAAAGAAAACAGGTAGGTCAATATTTTTTATTTGGAATTCTATTTCAATGGTAAATTAGCCTAATTGGAATTCCATAGTATTGCTAGAAATACCTGTTGTTTCTAAATGTTCGGGCCATGGCTATTATTATTTCAAGTTTGCATGGTACATTTTGTGGTTGCATGTATGTGGTTTTGAGCTCTTTTTCGTAAATCATTCTCACTGCATATTAATCTTTTTTCCTAGACTTCCAGTTGGTCCTGTGGCTGAAATGCCTGAAACTCCAACACATCTTTCCCTACTGAGTGACTCCATCATGAGGACACCAGCACTAAATGAACTCCCAGATCATGACAAAGAAGGTTAAACTTAGTTTGTACCTTAAAATTATCACTGGTTGCGACTCAGAAGTGGGGAGAAAAATTAAGTTTACCAGTATGAGTGCAGGATGAATATTTCCTGCTTTCTTTTTGGGGGTAAGGAGGCAGCTATACACAGGCTAGGGTTTTTTTTAGCTTATTTCAGATTGTTCTAGAATATTGGGCCTGCTTGGTCAAGGTTTGGCTATTAATTATAAATTATTGTTTCCATAACAGGGTAGTGATGATAGTAATAGGGACCAAACCTAGCCTTTTATACAAACAAAAGTAATTTCATTTAGTACATGTATTGTGAGCTTGAGGGAGATGTGGGGGCAGAGAAATTCTAAACTGATTCACAAATGGATAGCAAAAGTGTTGTTTTGGTTTGGTTCATTATGAGATTGTACAATATTTTGCAGATTATGAGTCATCCCCAAGGACACCACCATCTGACCAGGAAAGGATCACCTTCCAACCTATGCTCGATGTTCAAAGATTCCGCCAATATATGGCTGAAGAGCAAAGCAGACAAGCAGGACACTCAATACCCACAGTACCGACAGGAAGTGGGGTGGACCAGGAACCACCAACATCTAGTAGTACCAATGGGCAAGTCACTACTCCTGGTGAAGAGGATTCTGTGCCACTCCAAGATGGACATGGCACTGATCAAGTGTTTGCACACAGTAGGGTGCTTGCTGAACAAGATTCTGGAAGTCAGCCTCCTTCCTTTTTATGTCAGGATTCATCAAGAACTGTGATTGCAGGAGGGCCTAATTTTGTGAAACCAGGTACCACATATTAAATGAAGGCTGTAATTTCTCTCTTTAGCCCCTAACAGCAGCCAGCATCTTATTTTTCCTAACAATATGACAGCTGAATCAAGCTATAAGTATACAGGATTAAGAAAAATGATTGCGAACTAAAGCTCATGATTGTTAAGTAAATTCTCCTTGTTGTCCCCATGGGAAATGTCTGAAGAACAGAATGGGGAATATGCATATTTATTTAATGGTTTGGTTCATAGGGTTAAGATTGGGAGACAGGGTGGACCAGCAATGTTCTCCAGTTTTCAAATTCTTTAAAACTGTAGGTTAAGTTTAAACAGTCAGAGAACTTGTGTTGCAATCTGTTTAACATAAACTTCAAAAAGTTAAATATTCTTCACTATTTGACTATGATTAATTCTTGTAGAAAACATTTGTTTCATCAATTAATCATTGTTTGATAATTGACTGTATGATTGTCAAGTGTCTATAGGAGAGCCCACTTCAAGGGACCTGATTCCACCTCATGTAGGAGACCAATCAATAAGGTACATGTACCAATATAGCATAATTATTTCTAAAGAAAAATTTTGGGGAAGAGCTAATTCAAGGGTTTAATATGTGTATATTAAATGTCTTTTCGTTAGAGGAGCAGGGACTGGTTCTCAGGGGTCTGGCAAAGTGAAGACAAAAACTAGTCACAAACAAGCATCAAATTCATTTTCAAGTGGTATACGAAGCCTGGATGACTTAAAGAAGGTGAGCAAGTTACTTTTTTTAATTTCATGATACCTTAGATGAATTGAAATATGGATAATAATAATTACTGGTATATAATTATTAATGTACTGTATCTCTGAAAACCCAAGCTTCCACTTATAAGCCCTTGTTATAGAGAGATATTTTCAAACTTTTACTCAGAAAATTATACTATAATTACATCTAGATTTTGAAGCTCAATTTGCCAATAATTGTCTTTGATTACTTTCAAAAGATGGTGGAAGAACTGGAAGGTGAAGTAGCTGCATATGAAGATGAAACAGGGCGACTGCAAACTAAGCTACCTTCTCTATCATCCACTGGCAGTTTTAGTGGTTACACTGCATCGCTCATAACTGCTGTCACCAAGTTGATGGGGTACTTGAAAGAGGTACATTATTATTGCCATAGTTATACATAGTTAGGCAGAAAAGAACGGCTTTCCCTAATAAGCACACTCTCTACTGTTTGTACACCCTGCTCTTCTTGTTTTAGCTACATCTTCAAAACTACAAAAAACTTGATGTAGGGTTTCTTAGTCAAAGAATTTCTGTCAACTCTTGGTTTGGTTTGCTCTCATGTTGGTATTCAATATTGCTTTTAACCCCTTTAACTCCCAAGATCTGATTGTTAATTCTCCCCTCTTGCTGCTACACATTTCCTTTTAAATTGGTTATGAGAATTTGGTGTTAGACCAGGATAACAACTTCTACCTGATAAGTTTGAATATTCTCATTACCTGTTTGCTAAATAATGTATGGATACAATACCTGGAGAAGTTACATGTTAATCACTTCTGGGAGATAAAGAGTTCACTAGCCTAACCCACTACTGTTATATGTTTTAATCATTATAATCCAACAAATATTTGCTCGCGTCTGTTTACATATTGGAATGGATATAGTCTACAGACAAATATCTTTACATACTTTTGCTTAAAATGGAGGCTATTTTTCATTTATTTTGCGATTTTTTTTATTGTTGATGTCAAGAGTGAGGT
This sequence comes from Pocillopora verrucosa, assembly GCF_036669915.1. Taxonomy (NCBI): domain Eukaryota; kingdom Metazoa; phylum Cnidaria; class Anthozoa; order Scleractinia; family Pocilloporidae; genus Pocillopora; species Pocillopora verrucosa. The sequence continues at coordinate 3,217,913 of NC_089323.1, forward strand.
TCAAAGAAAGGCAGAAATGGTCATGAGAGAGCAAGTACTACAGGGATTTGAAGAACAAAGGGCTTTGGTTGATGCTCTGACTAATGTGAGTTTGAAGTATTGCTGGCAATAAATTTCCCAATTTGTCAATCAGTCCTATAGCAACCTGTCAAATGGGGCCTAAAGCTGGTGAAGGATAGGAGCTTGGGATCAATATCAATATCTGGGCAACTGCCCACCCACCCCTCCCCTAACCCAACATTAACCCTAAGTTGTTATCAATAGACTGTTATTGGGTTAGGGGATCCAGAACTTGATCATATTGTCATTAGTAGAAGTAGTTGTGGTCTGAGCTCCAAAACTTGGCATGAACAGACAACTAATGCATTGAAATTAAGTACTAGTTCAGAGAATGTAATGCTGCAATACTGTACTTGTTTCTGACCCCAGCACAAAACTATTGATCCATGAAATTTCACACTGCTTATGGGTTAATGTACTTGACATGTGCATGGATACTTTCTCTTAGGATATTCTCCACACTCAAGAACAAAACCTAGCTTTGCAACATGAATTGTTTGAATATAAGAAAAATACAGATGAGCAACTGCAGTACTTGAAGGTAAAAAGAAAAGTTGAATTTTAGAAAAGATGAAATTGATACAAGAAGTATAAATAGGTAACAACAAACCATCAGACTGGGAAAATGTAATGGGGGAGGGGAAGGCCTGTAACAGACTTACATCCTATCTAGGAGGGGTAGCATAACTCCTTGTCACTTCACCCTTTATACCTTATATCAGTATATAGTATAGTATAGTTCTCTGTACATTTCCTAAGGTGCCGACATGGAGAATTTGTTTAACAATCAAGAGTTTCTTCAGCTGTTGATCGTTTCCTTTGTTCTCATGAGCTTAATGTTTTAGTCAGCTGTGATATTGTAAGGAGAAATGAGATGCTAATCACTCTTAGGGGTGTAAGAGGAATCTAAGAAAAGCTCCTGCCACTAGATGTATAATTATGTAAATATTTGCTAATCATTTGCTGTAAATATTTTGCTGGTCAAATGAAAGTTTAAATAAGACAATAATGCAATTCTGATTCCTTTTCTTTGTAGAGAGAATTGTTTGCTGTGTTAAGAAGCTATGAATATCAAGCACTCTCCAGCAGTATCAATACCTTGTACAGCTTGAACCCTGTGGCTTTAAAGAAAGGTGGTTTTGATGCCCTTAATTCAATGCAAGATGAAAATCATAGTTTGGATTATTTACCAGGTGCTCCAGTCAGTCAAGCACATGAGAAGGGGGAGCAAAAAGGTTTTAGAAGTGACAAAGGCCAAGGATTGTCAGCAAACACCAGAAATGGACCTTCATTCATACCTCTTGCTACGCCAATAGATCCAAATTCAATGCAGTGTTCCACCACAAAGGTTTCCTCAATGTCTCAAACTGGGCTTGTTCCATCAAGATATCAAAATTCTGGGTCAAATCAAGTTAATGATGGGATTCCAAGCCACAGCGAGTTAAGCTCCAACATTGTCATGTACCCACCAAGTCAAGTTACCTTCACTCAAGCTGCAAGGAGGGAAGGATCTGCGGCCAGGCCTTATATGGTTTCACCTGGCATCCCTGGTGAGCCCAATTGTGCTCCAAGTAATCTGCCAGCCCATACTAGTACCTCCTCTGGAGTGGTGCCCACAGGATTCTCCATGAATCCTTCTCATAATCCAAGGCAACATCCTCAAAGGCAGCCCACTATTGACAGTGCCATGGAATCAAGGCCTGGTGGCACACAAGCATTTCCAGCACAAGGTCATCCACATGTGATTCAAGGACTGCAGCCTGAAATTGCCAAAGGCATGGACCCAAGGCTTGGAGACCCACAAGGGTTTTCAGCACAAAGTCATCCTCTAATAAGCCAAGGACTGCATCCAGTATTTAGCAATGCCATGAAACCTGGACATGCTGCTCCACCAGCATTTTCAAGACAGGGAAATTCACATGTTCAAGGACCTTCTGGTCAGACAGCAACTGTCAATGCTGTGAGACTATTGCCAGGTGGTCCACAAGGGTCTTTCAAACAACCTCAGGAAGGCTCTCTAATATCTTCCCAGGCAGCACCTACTGGGCCGGCAGTAACTTCCACTCAAACTGTGGGTGTTTTACACCATCCACATCAGCCTCCTCAGCAAGGCCTTAGCCAACCAAACACAAAAGCAGAACGCATGTCAAAACCTAAAGTTTTTGCACCAGTGACTAGGACTGCATTTGATGGACTTCCTGCCAACCATCAGCTAAGGGAACGACTTCAGAACATGGCTAACAGACAGAAGGGTTTGATAGCCAGAAATAGTGAACAAAATGATGGAAATGTGCAAGATTTGGAAGGTACATTAAATAGAAACAAGCCGGAAAAAACTGTCTCATTGGCCATAACTGGTCCATCATTCTACATGAATAAAATTACCTGTAAACAATTCCCTTGTTGGCATGAAATCTGCAAGCAATATATGAACATGTTGTGATGTTTGTGCCAACCTCTCTCACCAAGGCCCTGATTTGAATTTTTTACCAAGCACAAGTTATTATTGTTTTGCAGTGTTTGATATCATATCTGTTTGTTCCATGTCCATACTAAGCCTACCAAGAAATTTATGTCTTTTAAGAAACAAGAAACAAGAAACTTTATTTTATTAATTTGTGACCATGGCATAATTTCCAGTGTTCTTTTTTATTATTGCCCCAGGTCAACAACCACGCCCAACCTCTCCCCATGTGCGCTTCCAGGAACCTCCAGCGGCTGTGAAGGGACAAGACAAGGTTGAACCCAGACATGAACAAGTTTCTCCTCCATTGTCACCCATTCCACATAGGAATCCAACTGTTAAGAGAACCTCAGCTCCCCCTGACAAAAGAGTTGTCATTAATCTACCAAATGCTTGGTCTGATGTCTCATCAACAATTTCCTTGTGAAATGAGAGCTTTTATAAAGACCATTATGAAACTTGTTCACTTAAAACAATTGTACTCTCATTCATAATTTCAATATTTGCTTCATGCATTTTTTCACCCTTGCACTCTCTGAGTGACTTCTTACAGTATCATTCAAAGAAACTTTGTGAGGCAAACAGTGAAATATGTTGATTTTTACCGCAGAAATGCACTCAGCTACTCCAGCTACATCAATTGTTTAAGCATTCTACTCATTAAAAGTAACCTCAAACAAAAAATTAAAATCAAGTGTGACTTGTTAAGGAACTCAAACCGGCAAGCAAGACTTTTAGAGGCATTTCATTTGAGAGAATCAAGTACTTGTTCCAAGATACAAAGAGTGTGTTATAGCTTGCAAGAAGGCCCTCTTAATTAGTGCTTTGGCACAAGCATTTCTTTACCTGCAGGAAAATATATGGCAGTGTGTGACATGCATTGTGTCCAGTACATGGTACTTTCCAAACAATTACCCTAATCAGTGTTGGATAAAAATGTATTTTGGTCATTTTATTTGCAAAAAGGTTCACTTTTTCCAGTTCATGGTACTGTCCAATTAATTATCCAAATCAGTGCAGAATGAAAAACAAACATTTAATTTTGGCCATTTTATTTACAAAGAGCTGCACTTTCTCCAAGTCACTTTTCCCAGTACAAAGTACTTTCTGAAAAATTACCCAAATCAGTGCAGAATGAAAAAAATTTATTTTGGCCATTTTATTTACACACAATTGCACTCATTCACTGACTGTATGTAAAATCATCACTTTTTCCAGGCCAGTCAGGTTTTTATATCTAAGGTTTGTGAATAAAATGTTACAATGTCAGATTTTTGCAGAGCTTTGTGTCATTAAAATGGATTTATTTAATAGGTTAGACTTGGAATCTAATTAAAAAGCCTTCAAATCATTTACAGTATGCATGTGGTTGTTTTTGACAATATAATATTTAGGAAAAGGTTCCTGAGTATCCATAATGTACATACATTCAAATAGCTTTAAATACACTGTAAAGTGTGATATTCCATAACTTACAGTACAGACTGAGAAAAGACAGTAAGATATTTATTTTATCACTGAGTTCAAATAGAGGGTGAAGGTCTTAATTCAAATAAACTTTTTAATTCAGTGGGCCATTCAATGAAATAGGGCTTGTTGAATCGACCAATCATAGCAAATGTACAAACTAAGAGATACAATAAATCTTTTTATAATACCCCATCACCTGACCCATTCACTTGAGGTCTCATCCATCAAAAACCCTTACTAATTCACACATTAAATGACACAGAAACAAATGATTGTAGACCACAACTTTAATGAGCTTTGAGGAAAAAATACTGACTTGTTTAAAATTAATACACATAATGGTTTTATTTATCTTCTTTATTTCCCTTTGCCTTTCTTTCCTTTTTTTTTCTTTGCTGTTGCTCCTGCTCCTTGCTGCTGGTTTGTATTTTCACTTTGTGAAGACTTACTTTGACGACTTTTCAACTTTGGGATCATTTCACCAAGAAAGAGAAATAATGCTTTCCCTGTGAAACAAAATACAGGACATTTTAAACTTTTCCTTCCAACCCTTTAACTCCCAAGATCTGATTGTTAATTCTCTCCTCTAACTACAACACATTTCCTTGCAAATTGGTTACAAGAATTTGGCTTTCAATCAAGATAATACCTTGTACATGATAAGTTTAAGTATTCTCATTACCTGTTTGCTGGATAATGTATGGATACTACAGGGAGAAGTTACATGTTAATCACTTCAGGAAGTTAAAGGAAAGGCTAAGGAGAGACAGGAATTTACTGTAAAACTTGGAAAATTGGGAAATCTGGAAATATTTCAGAAACCTTATTGTATTGAGAATAATTTTATGAGGAAAACACAATTTAACTATGAGCGGCAAAAGTAAATTACTTTTGTTGTGTCTGTGGTTTGCTTGTGTTGGATTTAACAACATGCTAAGTAACATTTTCCTTCGACAGACTGCTTAAGGCAAAGCAAAAAATCAATATGATCCAGTCAGATTCTTGGACATAATATGTCTTTGGAACATGGAAAGAACATTTTTGCTTTGATATTCTGATACTTCATTAAGCAGAAAATAATTAATTTCAAAATTGAAAAAAAAATTTGCATCAGAATGTAGGTGTCATTATTCTATTCAAAATACAAAATGTTCTTTTCCTTTGTCCGTAGTGAATGATTATACATGTACAGTTGAAATGAAAGGTAATGAAAATTTAACCAATAGTAATACAGAACCACAGCATTTAAAACTGTCATGTGGTGAACACTCAGCTTATAGATCAACTTACTTGATTGAAATTTTTCATTGACAAAGCTTGCATCACTCTGTTTTAGTTGAACTCGTACTCTGCCCTTACATAAGGCATCTTTAGCACTGTCTTTAGGATAATATTTGTTCTGAAAGTACATTGCAAAATGGTATATATAACTGTAGTGTATTGCGTTACACAGCATTGCCACTGTGAGAACACTTTCTATTACACAATTGTGTCGTAAATCTACTTTCAAAAAGTAGTTTGAAAAAAAAAGTAGTTTCATTGTTCCTTGAAAGTTAAATAACTTATTATGAGTACTGTATGGTAAATATACCATTAATAATTTATTGATCATTGAATTTAAAAGACAGTTGAATTGGAGCAATGAGAGGAGCAACTTGACCTATAATCCTCTTCATGATGTATAATGTCATCCTTCTGAAAAAATAAGACCGCCTGGATAAACTTTCTCTCAAGATGGGTATTTTCCTCCTTATAAGAAGCCCTGTGGCCTCTTCTTGGTTAAGAGAAAACTCTATTAAGCATAATAAATACTAAGGGGCCTAATGTAATATGATCAGTAACACTGAAAACCAGTCTCTAAATCGTGAGAAAAACGATTACACGTTCATTTATCTACAAAACTACGATAAACAACAACATTTCTCTGACATTCCTCGCTTTCTCTCCGAGGAATCACCTCACAACAAAGAAAGATTTGAAATTTACAAGTTAAAAACAAAATAAAAAGATTAGAATATTTAATTTACCTCTACTTCGCAGTTAAGTCCTTGACTCTGGCAGACATCTCTTATTTCAAAAACTGTTGGATTGTCGGCAGCCTTAAAAATAAAAAACAAAACCAACAAAAACGTATTCGTGCATTTCATAGCATTCATTAATTTTAGCAGTGTACTGATTGCAAAATAAACATACTTGCAACACCTACGTTAAGTTTACATCAAGATCTTACGAAAACGACATCTTAGGGGTTCACGAATTTAATTATAAAAGCTTTTTAAAGGTTTTTTTTAAACAACAATTTGCTAATAAAATACCTTTTCTTTAGGAACACGTCGACCTTGTTGAACTGTCTTCCTGCTATTCAAATAAGCTGGATAAACCACGATCCATCTGAAATATAATCCACACACAATTTTTTTAAAATTAATCTTAACTATAGAAAAGAAATAAGAGGCGAATTAAGATGAAGGACACTAAAGTTTTTACCGATCTTTGGAAGCTGGATCAGTACTCAAATGCGCCATGTTGAATTTAAGTCGTTCCGCTGGTCTGTTCGAGTGCGGAACATATTTGAGCCCGCATTCAATTTTAACTTAACCTGCGTTTTCTTTCAGCAGAACCAAAACCGTTGGAGTGAAAAACAAAATGTTTTGTTATCAGTGGGAACTTTCATCGTATGGAAAATTATTTGCGGAGTTTTAAAGTTAGATCTGCAATGGAATAATAGTGTCCCTTTCGTGGATGTCATGAAAATCGTTTACAAGTTCGTTGGGGCTGCACTGTTGTAATTTCCGAGCAAATGCGCGCCAATTATGGCCATGATTGAGACAGTCCGTCAGAGACAGAAGAACTCCGTTGATTTTCCTTCGTGTTACGATAATCTGTGTGCTTTGCAGAACTCATGTCCTCTGGGATCAATCACTGCGAATCTAGATGAACTCACCATTGATTGCAATGCCGATCGGATCCGCCATTCGGATTGGATGCCAATCTTGAACGCACTTAAGATCAACAAGACGTTGAAAAGTGTCGCATTCAGGAGTTACTGGCAGCAAACACTTTATCCAGATGGAGGTAAGCAATATTGAAATTGGAGCGACAGTATACAGTGTTTGACTCTAATTCAGCTCTTTAGGTGTCTTGATTAGTCCCTTCTAGTGTATGCGATCAGATACTAACGGGTACCAGTCATCTACCGGGAATCTAAAACCTGGAGACGCCTGGTTTTCGAAAATTCCATCTGGGTTGAAAGTTTCAGGTTCGAGACCCAGTTGGGTCATTTTGCTGTGTTTTTGGACCACTAGGAGTAGAAATGAGTTCCAGCAAATTGTCAGGGAAGACTGATGAAATGCTGGGGGGTAACCTTGTGATAAACGAGCATCCCATCCAGGGGAGAGTAGTAGTGGTAATATTATACCCCTTGCATGATATGGAAACTGGGATAGGATCCAGGTGGATGGGCCAATTGGCTCAAGTACAGACTGCTTTTTTTAGCTTCCTGTTCCCATGCCACACACCTAGTCTTGTTCTGTCCAGCTGTGCAGAGCTATTGAATAAAGGGGGTAAGTTTCTTAAGAAACTGTGGTGCTGTGTCAGTGTGAGAGCATAGCAGGTAATTTAGTGTTAACAACTGAGTTGAAAATGTAAATTAGCCGCTGTAAAGAAATAAGAGGCTGACATTTTGAGCATTAGCCCCTTGCCAGAGCAATCTCTCCAGCAGCTTAACTCAGTTGTTAACACTAAATTATGTACAGAGCTATTCCTGAATAATGCATATCCATTTTTGTCAGTATTCATAATCAGCTGTAGAAAAGTGCTATCTTATCCAACTTTATCTTTAACTTAGTGGAAAGTCAGTCATTGCTTTAATCCTGTTAAACTCTTATTACATCAGAGGTAACAGAGCAACGTTTGCAAGCACTGAGGAAGAAAGCACCTCCAATCCGTAGCAAGGATGTCACATACAGGGTTTGCAGGTACAGTAATTCACTCAAAGCTAACTAGCTATTCTGTTTCCCCACTTAGAAGTGTGAAAATTGTTTTCTTTTGAATAAATTCATTTGATGGAACATTACAGTGATTATTTTCCTCCTGATGTTGTGAGTGTGGTAACCAGAGTCTGATCTAGGACTTCCAGCAAGGGGGGGCAATGTGTCCTAGTCAACAATTTTCAGAGGGACATAATCTACCCCCCCCCCCCCTAGCATTTATTCAAACTTGTGCCTGGGAACCTCAGGCCTTTTACATTCATCATATTCCCTGGATTTTGGTTCTTGCTTCACTTTTAATCTTCTAAAATTTAAACAAAATATTGTTTTAAAAAGATTTTGTATGAGATGAAATCACATTTCCTTGTTTCTTTTTCTTTTGAAACACAATTTGAAGTGCACGTAAATGACTCAGAACAGGTATTTGAAGGGCATATATTTGCTCAAACCATGGCAATCCTGTAATGGCACGCTCTAGATCAGACACTGGGTAACTTGATCCCTACAAGAGCATACAAATTCCAATTCATCATTAACAACTTCCTTTAGTTTTTCCGGTACATCAAGTTATCATAGCAACTCCATCAAGCTACTCCATAGCACTCTGCAATTTTAATTTTAATTTTAAGGCAAGCTCAGAAATAAATGTTATTGATCTTTGAACAACCGTCAGAATGTTTAAACCACCTTTGATTGAGAAGACTTTGTAAAATTGTCAATTTTTGGAACTGATTAATTTATGTCACTGATTTATTTTTACATTCTTAGTTTCATTATTAGTTTCATTATTGATAAATGATCAACAGTTCAAATATTCTAACTGTGAATTTTGCAGAGCCATCAAAGAGTGTTTAGCTGTTACAGAGAATTTGACATCTCTGGTTTTTGAAGGAATTCCTCTGAGAGAAAGAGACCTGACCTGCCTAGCAAAGGTACAAGAAGTGATAAGTGAAAAAATTGTTAACAAATTTTTTACAAGGAGTTCAGCACATGCAGACCAATAGTACTCCTTCTCTCTTGTTATTGCTGTGAGAGGTCTTGTAAGTTGATAAAAAATAGAAAAAAGAAGAGTTTGCATACTATGGGTGCTGCATGCTCAGTGTATGATAATAAGGCGATAAGGCTATAAATTGTGGGGAATTTTGGCTCTAGTTGTGGGAATTTGGACATCAGTGTCCTATTTTGAACAATAGTACCTGATTTTCTACACTACTCTCCAATTTCATAGGAAAACTAGTGGTCAATTTATACTTATGTCTGATTCTAGACACATATCCAGTTTTAGACTCAGGTATCCAATGTTATATGCCAGTGTCTCATTTTTGACATTAATGTCAGGTTTTAGGCTCTAGTGTCTGGATTTTAGACACCAATGTCTAATTTTTGAGACTAGTGTGAGGTTTTAGACAATAGTGTGCTAGACTCTAGTGTCCAATTTTAGAGACTAGTGTCAAAATTTAGGCACATCTGTCCAATTTTAGATGTTACTGACTGATTTTAGATAAAACCACATTGTAATCCAAATTTCATTTACCTTGTTGAAACCAATCAAAAAAAAAAATTTTGCTCAGTTATGCCTTCACCTTTCAATGAGAATCATTCAATGGTCAAAATATTTACACTCGGAGCCTGTTGGATAGGATTATAAGTCTTAAAATATGTAATTATTACTCAGAATGTTTTATTACCTTTGTTTTTCAAGTTTTTGACACAAAAACATAAATTTCTTTTTCCTCCAAGGGTATTAAAAAGAACAAAACTTTACAGCATTTGTCCTTGGAGTTCTGCCAAATCGGTGACAGTGGCGTTGAAAGTGAGTAGTCGTAAATATTTTTTCGATGATAAATTTTTCTCTTCTAGTTTGTGGCTGGTATTTTGATTTGCCTTAGAATATCATCAGATACTCTTAGGAATTTTCATCAAACTTGTCAAGCATCATGCTCAAATTTCCACTGGCCATGTTTAAGATGATAGTTGTGAACGGGACTTTGAGCTCGAGCAGTCAACGAGTTTGGCCGAAATTCCAAATACATCTGATGCGCATATTGGGTGCGACATAATTCCGTGCTATACCAGGCAGAAACTGATGTGAAATATTTCCAATGAGATAAACATAGACTTTATTAATATACAAGTCTTCATTTACTATCAAAAGTATCAAATTAAACCTCGACTAAGACTTACATTTCACTTTGCAGTCCTCTGCAACGCGATTAAAAATAACACGTCCGTGATGACTGTGAACTTCTCTGGGTGCAGTCTAACCTGGAAAGGAGCAGACACTCTTGCTAAAGTGATAAAGGTGTTGTAAATTATTTTTCTTCAGTGAGTCAGAGTTTTGTTATGATCTTTCACGGTTCATAGAGCATGATGCACGCTCGAAATTCGACACGTGCAACACGACACTCGACCCGGACGTCTCGAAACTTGTCTCGAACGTCTCAGAACTCGACTCGTACGACTCGATACTAGACTCGTACGACTCGATGCTCGACTCGGACGTCTTAAAACTCGACTCGGACGTCTCGAAACTCGACCCGCACGACTCGATACTCGACTCAGACGTCTCGAAACTCGACTCTCACGACTCAATGCTCGGCTCGGACATCTCGAGACTTTTGTTCGTATGACTTAGTACTTGTCTCGAACGTCTCGAAACTCGACTCGTACCTCTCAATACTTGTCTCAAACGTTTCAAAACTCGACTCGAATGTCTCCATACTTGACTCGAGCCTCAAATCTCGTCGTCATGCAGAATCGTGGATTGAGTTTTGAAGGACTATCAACTTACTACTGAGTGTTGCTTTATTCATACATAGCACCAAGCAACAAGACGTCATGGTGTCGCGTGGCAAGACAGCCTGCGGTATCGTCGTCCAGATCTCGACAGAATGCCTGGACTTCGGCGAATAACCATTTGTAAAAATCCAATGATTAACGATCAGGGAGCTCAGTTGATTGCTGAAGCACTCAAAGATGATCTCTGGGTTAAAGGTCAGTTTTGTTAGATCTGATTTGGTGCTAAACTTTATGCGTTTATTTGTCCTTGGATTTATCATCAGTTCGGAGAATGGAACTTAAGGAAACAAAAGAGATTCGTGGAACACTACAAATATCTGTGCTTATTTTAGCATCTTCAAATATATTGTGCAGTCTGTGAGATTGTTCTGAGTTTATGATTTTTATTATTAGTATTATTTTAATTTTTCATCGTCGTAAATTTTCCTCTGCAGCTTTGGATATGCAACAGTGTGGGATTTCAACTGAGGGTGCAATGGCCTTTCAGCCGGTCTTAAAGTTCAACTCCACCATTTACGTGTTGGACCTCAGACTAAATCCTTTGATAGGTAAGTGCAATTTGTAAGAGTAAATTCTCAAATTGGCCCCCTTTCCCCCCCCCCCATGAGAGCCACCCTCCGTCAATAAACTGACACGCCCACCCCCCACCCCCAATCCTCGGCTGCCCCTGTTTGCTGCATATATATTTTTTTCTTTTAATTTTTTTTTTAATGTTCGCTCATTTGACTTATTTTTTCTATAGATCGCGAAGTTTTTGGATCATTGATGGAGCAACTGATGATTAATTGTGGAGAGAGCGAGTTGGAAGTAAGTTTGTTTGATGTTGATGTTGCTGTAAAAAAAGTCGATGTGGCGTTGCTTTTATAACCACTCTTGGAAACTTGGGAATGGGTTGTAGATAAGACAGTTTCCACCGGAGAAAGTCTTTATATGCACGTTATCAGGGAAAAAGGAAGGGTGGGGGGTGTTGGTATCTTCCCACTGCTCTGCGAGCCGTGATTAAATTCCTCGTCCGTGGAAAAAGAAAAATACGGAAGCTGCGAGGAATTTAATGTGTTCAGTGGCTGTCAACATCATTACGTTAGCCTTTATGTTGTATGTTTTCAGTATCCGTGGTTACTGATAAGAGAGCCAAAACCAGGACGAATACGTCCGCAGAAACGAAAGAGCGCGGCTACACAGCAGGGCATGCGGGCAGGAAGGTAAGTGTCGAAAGTGGTCTGTTATCGTTATTGTTATTAGAGCTTTGCTGGAATTCTCCGTAAAATTCACGTATGAGGGCCGAACGGAATGAAGTGGAGGACTCACAAGAAACGACCTGAAAGGAGAAAGCAATTAAACAGAGAGTTTAAGAAAATCACGACGGAACGGCAAACGGCAACGGCAACGGCAACGTGAACACCGTTAAATAAAAGGTTTAATGAACAGAACAATGGCTGTACACGCGCGTTAGAAATCTTTGTAAATTTCTTTTCGTCCTCTGCAAAACAACAACGTGAAATGAGCAAACTTTGCGTTGTCTGGGTAACATGAACGACGACGGCTAACTTATTTCCAATTTAACATTGTGTTCCATGTTCAGTTTCGAGACAGTTTTGATAGTGAGAAACAGGCTAAATGACTCTACAGTATCGCGAGACTCGTAGGTAAAATATGAGTTCATTTTTTACCGACGTTGTCAACGGCGTCGCTTTTTAATCCTTTAAGTCCCACTGGTGACCACGACAGAATTTCTCCTTACACTATCCATACGTTATCAAGCAGACAAGTAATGAGAATAAAGAAAAATATCAATTAGGGGATTATTGGTCGATTCAATTTCAAATTTTCCAAAATAACATCACATAAATTGTATGGCAGACAGTAAGGAGACTTACTGATGAAATCTTGGGAGTTAAAGGGTTAAACTCCTAATAAAAGAGCGGCGACGGTCATGTGCTCAAATATATATTGATTTTTGTTCGGGCCGGTCAGGTCATTACTTACGGACCTAGCGCGGCGAAGAATCATTAGTTCAGTTGCAAAGATTTCCTAAATGTTTCACGAGCGAAAGAATTTGATTCATCTCTGTGGCTTTTCTTTCTCTGCTGTTTTAAAGGACTGGTGTTTCGAGGAGTGCTGTTGTCGTGTCAAAGAAGTCTTCTGGTTTCATTCCTTGGAGAACAGCAGCTAGAGTAGGAAAGAACAGGTAATCTATTGATGAAATGATGTCGCGTGTCTCGCGATTTAGTTACCTCAAATATTCATATGTTTGCGCCATTTCGACTACGTACCTCAAGACTACCACAGGCGAGAAAGACGCCTGTTCGCTTGTGACTTTATGAAGCATTGTGCTGTGGTCTTTGCCCTTTTCCTTTTTTTAGCTGTTATCCGGCAGTCTGCTGTCACACAATTCTCCTGTTCAGTTTTTAGGGTCGATTTCCGTCGCTCTCTACCCTCCGGTCTTCGCTCTTCCGGGGTCGGGGACAAATCGGGGACATCCGTGTTTCTGGAAGCTCGAGTCCACCGTCTCTTTTGACGTTCGTAAGACGAATTCTCATGAAACGTGGGGGCTACGAGCGAGCTCAGTCATCAGCTTGCCTTTGGGATTCAGGATTGTTGGGCTTTTTCCAAGACGGAAAAATAGCGCTTGCAAAAGTTTTTACCAGTATGTTTTGGTTCCACTTTCTTCCAACAGGCACAAACTTGGACGACAAAATGCACAAGACGGCTCGTCAGTTAAGAAAAAGAAGGTATGTTTAATGTCGATGGAGTCTTAGCAATTGTTGAAATCACGTATATGCGTTGTAAATGCTTAGTAAATTGCTGTGGTATAATTAATTATCGTTAATTGAATGTTTCTGGATTCGTGTCTCGTTTGATTATTAATGCTTGTAATTTTTCATAGTTTCTCGACTTTAAGTTTGCTTATCTTCCTTCCCTGGTTTTTTTTGTTCAGAGTGTGCTCTGTGTGCATGGTTGGCCCGCACTAAGAACGCGGGAGACGTGTGCGGGAGTGAAGAAGCGCGTGACGTCTCGCTTGTTCGTCCACGCGCGCTCAAATCGCACGCTTTTTACGCAGCCGGCCTTTATTTTGCTTCTGTTTTACATCAGGTGAAGTCTTCTGTAAGCAAACCTCGAGCCACAAGTTCACCTTTGGCGTCTGAAGAAGATGACCTTCCATCGCATCGAACGAGTACCACTGGTAAAACTAGACTGTTACTGACTATTGTTTAGTTTTGTTTTGTTTGTTTGTTTACCCAAAAAGTTTCTGTTGTGTTTCGAGAGGAGTCTTAAACGAAATGGTTTCAAACAGGGCTTCAGGTGGTTCCTACTCTTCTCCGTATTCCACTCTCATTCATATCAGGGACTTACTAGAGCCATCTTTTCTGGAAACAGAGGGAATGCAAGTAATTTAACACTTGTGACAAAATTTTTAGCGCAAATTTCGTGACCAGAGAGCTATTCCAGTTATTAGTTTTATGTTCCACCTTCCTTCAGTCATTTCTTTACTGGTGTATCTGTGTGCTATTTTAAATTACTGCTTATTAATTTACATTTCAGATTCCTCTGTTGATAATCGTGAAAAATTAAAGGACATGCAGGTACATGCTGGTCATTTTTTTAAAAGCTCCTTCATTTAATCTTTCTAACGAGTCTTTTTTCTTCCCTATAGCCAGTCTATAAATATAAAATTTAACTTTACTTTCTCTCAAACATTGCTTCCAATCAGTTAGAGATAGAACTTCTCAAACGCCGGCTTGAAGACGAAAGTCGAGCGCGTGCGACAGCCGACTCGAGAATACTCGAAGTAAGTTACTCATGTAACGTTGATATATATCTTAAGTTTAGGAGTCAACTAATCCGTTGACTCCTAATAGTGATTGACATTTAATTTCTCCTTACAATATCACCCCTGAATCAAACATTTAAGTAACGAGAATAAAGGAAATGATCACCAACCAACAAATCTCTTGATTGTTAATCGAATTCTGCTTGTCAGTACCGTAGGAATTGTACAGAGAACAGTATGGAGAATATGCATACTGATGTTAAGGTGTAAAGGGTTTGACACAGAGAGTAAAGGAGTAATCTTTAACTGTATTTCCAGTTTTACTTTCCATTCGACTACAGTGCATTTGATCGTTTTGATTGAGACTGAAAACGTGCGATCGCTTTACGCCTCTGTTGATATATCTGTTGGGCGTATCTACGCATTTTGCCGTCCTAATCTTTTCCTGTTTCGTTTTAGTTGCAAGTCGAGAACAGAAGACTGCAGCAAGAAATACGACTTTTGAAGACACAGCAAACAGTGAGTATATTGCGCCAACAGCCAGTAACAATTTGACTTTTAAGAAATTTACTCTAACTCGATTTATTATCGTAATCAAGTTCGTTCCTAGTAGACCCAGCTTTAACTTTGTTGTTGTTGTTTGTCGTTTGTATACAGTTACCACCAGCTCGTCCTGTCTCTCTGAATGGCACGTTCTTGAACACGGTCCCTGAGAAACAAAAGATCGGAGGTGCGTGCATTTATTGCCATAATAATGTAGACGAAAAAATTACGCACTTCAGATTGGCTGAAAACGGGTGCACTCTCACGTAACACGGGTGCAAAGTTGTAACACAAGCGCACACCCTTTCAAAATTTCGTCTATTCTGACTTTGTGTGATGTTTTTCATGTACATAATTAACAATTAAGAACATTATTTCTCTTGCAATTTGGCGTTGTAAGCTCTTGTAAATTTTTCAGACTACAAATTGCACTTGCCCTACGGGCTCGTCCAATTTAGTTGTCCTTTAAAAAATTAACTCGTGCTTGTTTGCACCAAATTGCACGAAAAAATCGTGTTATTACCTATACTTATTCTTCTGTAACAGAGCTGTAGAACTTCAGCGCATGTCATGGAGTTGCATTTGTATCCAAAGCGAAGGTGTGAATGATTTATGGTGGCGGAAATCGTCCAAAAATTTTAATTTTATTGAAACGTGCATGTCCTCTCAAATGTTATTCTGCACGCTCAGTCAAAACCTGCACAAAATGTATTTTCGCGATCGAACTGCAACAGTGTACGGCAAAATTTCGGTGAGAGTTCAAGGTTAAAACCGTGATATTCAATGGTTATTTTGTGCGTCTGTTAAAGGAAAGTCTTTTGTTTGAGTGTTAGCTTAACTCTCTACTTATGTCATAACCAGGGCAAAGGGAAAAAAGAAAATAAATCACCGTCTACTTGTCGATTTTTCTAAAATCCCGCCATTGCCTCGGTATGATTACACTGGCGAGCCTGCGTAAGCTCGTGAAATGCGCGAAAGAGTTTTTTTTTCCAGCTTTGTGTGTCTATGTGCAAGGTACTCTCTCTACCTTTATGTCTTTCTGACTGCCTGTTTGTGTGACTGGCTGACTGTTTGTCCGCCCTGTCTATCTGAAGGAGCGAAAACCATTCTTGAAGACGACCGCGTACTGGAGAGTATCGAAGCGTCTTTCAGACAATTCCATGGTTTCTTGGATCTGCTGAAAGGATCCAAGTAAGTGTTTTTTTTTCAATCATTCCTTTTTATTTGTCTCGAAGAGATTTTTGTTCGAAGGTCGGATGCAACACAGCCCCTTAACTCGAGCTGCTATGGGAAACGAAACATAACCCTAGACGTTGAATTTACTGGATCTTTATAAGGGGAGATTACTCTAAGTTCGAGTTGATTGAGGTCGAGTCAGCCAAGCTCTACAATAATTGGGTAATTAGTATTATCAACTGAGTTGATATTGTAAACAATATCGACAACAATTGCATGTTTGTATATGATCCCCTTTTTTACTTCCTTTTCCTCCAGGTTCAGTGATCTGGCGCATGTTCTTGGAGAGAACAGCAGCTTACCTGAGCCTGACAATGGCCTTTCACCAATAACAGAAGAGTCCTCTGGTACTGCAAGATGACGATTGGCTAAGAATTTCATTTCAAATTGGCCCATGTAAAATGGCTCTTTTAAATTTATCTTCGTGCCTAACGTCCCTATCGACAATACTGTATAGACATTGAACCAGTTACCTCGAAGTTTATTTACGATTTAAGGTTTATTTTGTGTTTTTTTTTAAAATACACGATACAAAGATACTAGATCGTTTCTCTTTTTAAAACCAGCAAAAGTTTTGTTACCTAATTTGTTACTGTTTGTTAATTCATCTTGATTTTCATCCCGTATATTAAGCCAACATTATTAAACTGTACATTTTTAACAGTTTATCTTGGTCTAACTCTCTCTTTCTCCGCTGTGGAAAATGCTGCTGGTATAAGCAACGAGTTTGCAGCATAAGGCTGTGGTGCGAGATGAACGCGAGAACTTTTGGGAATGTTAAGTTTTTTTTACGTATTCACGAGGGCATTCGGCTTCTTCGACCAGCTTGTGAATGAAATTTAATGGGCGCCTTTTCAAATGTAAATCTTAGTATGTTTATGATAATGACAGTACGAAATTGGTTATGGTTTTAGAAGAATATATGCCATCTTCGATAACTGTCGACACTTAAATGAAACTCGATCTAGTACCAACTAAAATTTTCAAAACTATGCAACTCTTGCCGTTACGGTACAAATTGGTTATTTTTTTAAAGAGAATTACATGCTTTTTTCACGTTTCCTCTTTCATTGTCTCTATTCGTTGATCTTGCTTTAAAATTTCCACCATCTCCAGGGCATTAGCTCTAGTTCCATACGTTGAATTTGACTTCCGGCTCGGTCTGCGCCCGTATGACGCATGCGTAGATATGCACCTCTTGCTACTTGACCGTTTTCTTACGCGTGACCTCCTAGGCACACTTCCATTAGCTTCTGATCCGGAACCACTGCGCCTGCGCGGTAAACGCTTATACATCAAATTGGCGGGAACCTGCGAAAGCGGGGCCATCTTTGTAGACCGCCGCGGTTGTTGTATACGCGTGCGCGCTTGCATGTAAAAGTACGAGAAGTTGCTGCCAATCACTGAGACCGGAAGTGCAATTATGATGACGCCGCAGATAGCGCACATTGCTCCTATAACTTTCCCTACTTTCGTTACCGGAACTACATCACCATACCCGAGTGTTGTGACAGTCACGATAGCCCACCAAAAAGACTCTGGGATGCTGGGAAACATTTCTTCGTTGTTTTCATTCTCTGCAAAGTAAATCATGCTCGAAAATAAAATGATTGGCACAATAAGGCTGAAAAACACCAGAAAGAGTTCATTCTTGCTTGATATTAGTGTATGGAATAAGATTTGGAATGAAAAGGACAAACTGAAAATGCGGAAAATTCTAAGCGTTCTCATCACCACAAGCCAAGATGTTCTTGTCCCGATGTGGTACAATGAAAGATAAAATGGTAAAACAGCAAGTAGATCCATCCAGTTCATGGGATTTTTTGCAAAGTTTTTGAAATTCGGACAGAAGATGAGACGAAGAAAAAATTCCACTGTGAACCAAATCGATGTCACGGCATCTAGAATCCGCAAGATCCTCATCAGCGTTGCGTTATCTTTGATGGATGTCACGGTGCTAAGGCAGAATTGCGTGACTGAGACCAAGATAAACAGACTTGTCAAACCAATGAATACCTAGAAAATATTTGAGAATTCTTCAATTAGCATGGAAAAGCAAGCCTAGTATAGCGTGAATTCTCGAACCCACAGATGTCATGTATAGATCTGGTTCTTGTTTCTGCTGCATGGGTTTTTCTCAGTTTTCCTCTGGCTTTATTTTTCGTATTCAGAAACCAAGACTTGAAATTCCAAATTTTTAAAGGGGAAACTAGGGCTATATTTGGTGTTTCCCTTTCATAGAAATAAATATAAACTGCTAGCAAACCAGAGAATAAACTAACTTCAAGCAAAAAATGTAGAATCAGCGTAAAAAAATTGTTTTTGTTTGGTGAGGGATCTTATAAAGGAGAAGAAAACCCTTGAAACCGAATGATTTTTATCTCCACCATTTGAAAGCGTAGAGGAATTATATGAGCGACTGCGTTTTGGGATTCCAGAGAGTAACATAGCCTTACGAAAATTGTTTCAAATTAGCTTGGAATCAGACTGAGGACACAAGCATTTTGAGTCTTGCTTAGCAGCCTGGTAGCTTTCCTGTGATGTAATAAAGCCTTGCCCCTTATTCTGCATCTCTTGGAAGTTTTTCTGACTGGTTACTCACTGATGTTTTTTTGTTTTTGTTTTTTTTTTCACTGAAATAGTGGCGTCTGTAATCAAAATTTTAGAGCATTTGAAGACAATTTTCGATTGGTACAGTTGGTCTTTAGAAGCTAAAAGAGGAGTCCTAGACAAAAAATAGGTAGAGATAAAAAAAGATATGGTTTAATTGTGGATAAATTTCTACTGTTAAGGAAACTTTTTCCACACGGCGACCATTACAAAACTGATCCCCCACTAAGGAAACGTCAATATGTCGCCAAATGTCTAAAAAAGAAACAATTAAATATCAAGGTAATCAAAAGACTTTTTGAATGACCTTCACATTAAAACGGAGTCTTAAAATCTTATTGCCTGGGGTTCGATTTCCTCCTCTATTCAACAAAAACCCAAGACCCCTTTCCTTATCACCACCTTATTCTGTTTCTTAGCCGTGTTTCTATCAAGCTTTTGAACTGAATTGTCAATCGTGTTTAAAATGAATTGATCAGCACTGTTTAGAAATTGAAATGAAGGTTAAAACGATCAGGTGTTTGCAGCGCATTTATGACAGATCTTCTCCGAAAAACACCTGCCACCTTGATTGCGTTTAATCTGTTGGTTATGGACTTGAATGAGTCCGTATTTGACCAATGGTTGAAGATACGACTAGTTATGCTCAGGTATAATTTCTCTCTAAAAGGGTTGTGCAATTCGCAAATTGCACACTTAGAGCTTATCAAAGGATAGTGAAGTGTCGAAACTGAATTTTTTCGGGATGAATGGTAACCCTTGCTGTGAAATAACTATAACAACAGCTCGGTCATTTTTATGCAAAGAAAAACATCTTTTGCATGGTTAAAAGAAGTATCGATGAAATATAATTTCCCTAGATAAATGCATTTTTTCTCGTATTGCCTACAAGATAAATAGAAAAAAAATTTAAAAGATAAAGTACTCTTTACTTTAAATTTGTCTTTGAGACAGTTTTCTGCAATATGAAATTCTTTGACAGATTTTCGGCAAGCTTTTCAAAATCGCCACCAAAATAAAAGAGAAAACTAATTTTTAAAATTTACTTGACAAATTTGTTCTTCCTCTTTCGAAAATTATGTAAAATTACGGGAGGAAAAATTTCTTCTCCGCATCAGGATCAACATTAAAATTAAAAGTTATCTCTACATTCTCACCTTTGCCGCAAGAGAAGAGCGTGGATCGTCCAACAGCGCCCAAACTTTGGGCCGAAATTGCCTCCATCTTTCACGATTATTTCTCGTTAAAACAGTCTCTGATCCAAACAAGCTTGCTATGGTTGCCCGCTTTTTCGCACCTTTAGCATTGCTTGTGCAACCTCCGGACGCTTTCCTCGCATTATCAAGATGAAATGTTTTAAGTGTCTCCTCTGTGTTCATCTGCCGCTTGTACAAGACCCAACAACATGGCTCGATATCCCGTTCGTTTATTCCCCAATACGACAATTCCTCTTGAAATAGCGCCGAGCAAACATCGGCTGGGCAATGAAGCTTGCCAATGCGGTAATAATTCAAAACTTCGGTAAATATTCGTGGATGTCGGTCGAAGAAGTATTCTCCAAGCACGGGGTCGAAATCGGGGCTGTTTGGATGGTTCTCCGCAATCCACGACAACCGAGTATCAGGAATATTTTTTAACGTCGTCAAAAAAGTGTTGTGTCGAAAACCGCCAACGTTTATAGTTACTCTGTCGTTTCTCAAAACATCAAACATGTTTTCAATACAAGCTGTGGAAATTTTGCCTGTCGTTTTTTTTTTATGTGAGTGTTTTTTGTTGCGAGGAACAGTTTACGCTGAGTGATTGAGATGAAGCGAACCAATGATTGGATCTCTACAGTATTCAACTCGGCGTCTGTATATTTCCTGGTGATCTTCAGCAAAGGTGGCAAAGGTGGCAAAGGTTTAATTAAATCAAGCACAGCGGATTGTTTAAGTTCAATCATAGGGTTGACTGACACATTTATTAAGACCGATTTCTTTCAAGAACGTTTCTTCAAAGACTTGGCGAATCAGGTCAGAATAACAACGGAGGGAAATTGGCCTTTTATTTTAAAGAAACTTATAAACTTCAACATAAAATGAAATGAAACATTGAAGCAGTATTAACTTACTTTTTACTTGATCAAGCCTTCCGTATTTTTTTCTCCATTGAATTTTCTATTGGCCTCGCTACAGCTGCATTTTTTTTTTAACCTTGTTTATTTTTGTTTATTGATTCAAATTGAGCTGTCTACGGTTCTAGCTTTTGTTTGGTCCAGTATAAATAAAGCGCAAAAAATATAAGATGCCGCCGATGAATCGCGCAAATACTTAATTAGATTAGGAACTCAGCTATGGGTCTGTTTCAGCAAATGTCTTTATTTTTAACGTGGTTTATGAGCTTTTTTCTTTTTTTTTCTGCCGGTCCAATTTTTCTTAAGTAATCATATTTGCTTCGCACAACGAGTGACAAATCGGAATAAATCGAAATTCCAACCGAGGACTGGAACTGAATTTATTATTCCCCGGCGAGTTGTGTTACGACTCTTTACGAAGTAGTTGGAAGATTTTGTTTTCTTGATGAAAATTGAGGCGTCGGAGTAGAAGAAATTAGACGGGAGTGATAAACAGGTGGCTGGAGTACGAAAACGAAATATTTTTAATAGCTGACGTAACTGGTATTCCGGCGGAGTACGTCACGTGATGAACGAAAATTTATAAAGACAAAGAATTGAGAAATTACACTATCATGAGGATTTTTCACAACGATTCATAATGTTTTATCATCGATTGTTTTCAAATTATCTACAAGTTACAGAGTATGCATCGCATATTATTATAATTATATTATTTCCTCTTAAATTTTAAAATCATTTTCCTTGACGTGTTCAGCTAAAAGCCATATCTGCCAAATCTTTACTTGCTTGCTATAAAGGCAAAGAAAAGGAATGGTGTTTATTATACTGGGATGTTTTTAAACTTGAATTAGTGCATTTTATAAATGAACAGGTATGAAAGAGAAAAATCAAAATAAAAAATCAGTTTTTGTCTTCTTTAGGTTTACAGTTACATCGACCTTGTAAGAGCGACAGTCATCTAATTTCTTCTGACAGTATACGCACTTAATCAAACACTATGGTCGTGAGACTGAAAGGAAATGATCACACACTGTAGGACTATAGAATCTTTAAGTTGTTTCGCAAATTCTGCTGGTCAGCGCCTTAGGAAATGTCTACAGAATGAGATGGAGAATATGCATACCCGGTTAATATGGACAGTTTTCAGCAAATCAGGGCGCGTGCGCAATATTTCTGCCATTTTATAAATTGAGATGAACTGTTTGTATGAACCGCGCTAACCTGGGACACAGTTTGGCCAGGGAAACACAAAAGGTTCTCCATTGGAGTCTAGAAGTGGAACTGTCGTCCACTTGCCGTCACGGTAGTCGTATGAATGAGGAATGGGTCTCTCCGGCACGTGACCTGGATCGCATTTCACCTTGCAGATGTAATCAGAGCCGGCAAAAAACAAA
The DNA here is from genome assembly GCF_036669915.1 of Pocillopora verrucosa. Classification (NCBI taxonomy): domain Eukaryota; kingdom Metazoa; phylum Cnidaria; class Anthozoa; order Scleractinia; family Pocilloporidae; genus Pocillopora; species Pocillopora verrucosa. Next base: position 3,240,366 of record NC_089323.1, read on the forward strand.
CAGAGTAGTTTTCCATGATCTGGCCATGGGGGAGGGGTAACATGACCATCACCAGTATCACCTGTTTAACGAAAGAGAATTCGTTTCAGTATGAATCAAATTGTATGTTGCATAAAAAGCATTGATCCCAAGGGAAACGATGAGTTTTCTTTTCACCCGAGAAGCTCCATGTTCCTCGAGGCGAAGACAAGGAAGAACGAGGGATCGACAGCGAGTTATTGAAAGAGTCTGATTAAAATTTTTGATGTCAGTTTTAGTCTTATGCCTTCTCGACATTGTCCTCAAAAATTAGCGTCTAAGTGGAACGTCTGGCTGAATTAAATTCCAAAATAACACGCTATACTGAACAAAGGTTAAACTGATTATTTAGCTCTGAGCCATAAAAGTCATTTCGTGTCGAAATAAAAACAAACGGCCGATCAAAGATATGATCATATCTTGTTGCCAAGAACTGCGTGGAATGACTTAGAATTTCTCGACCATCACCGTGTTTTTAGATTAATTGGCTGGAATTTCTTAAACTGGAAACAGACAGACAGACAGAGTGAAGCGAAATCAGAGTGGGGGGGGGGGGGAGGGGGGGATGAGTTTCTAAAGAAACTGGTGCCGCGTCGGTGGGAGAGTATAGTAGGTAATTTAGTGTTAACAACTGAGTCGAGAACGTAAATTGGCCACCGTGAAGAGTAAAAAAGCTGGCGTTTCGAGCGTTTGCCCTTCGTCAGTGCGATTAAGACAAGAGTTGGACGAGAGATATTCGTGAATAGTCGTTATCGTCACGAAACGGAGCCAAAATTGTGCACGCTTTCCAAAAACGCTTCGTAACCTGCATATCAATCCGATTCCCACTGTAATAAACGTCTTTTTAGTACAAAAACCACTTGCTGCGGGTTGTAAGAGTGTTGGATGCAAATTAAGAAATCGAAGCACTCTGAAGCGCGTTTCTTATCATCACTTATTTATATAAACTTTCATCTTTCTGTTTCAATTTCTACTTCCCTTGAGAAAAGCTGTTAATAAGAAGTTATCACATTAATTCTTTTAAATAGCAGATCGCTTAAGACTTTTTTATCGTTGATACTTCCCTTTTTAGCTTTTAGTGTTTTTTTAAATTTTCGTTTTTTTTTAATTTCGTTGCATTCGAAACTTAGCTAGAACCCTCAGCACATGAAAAGATCCCATTAATCTTAATTCCATTATAGTTATAACAAGACTGACTTACCGGCATAAACAGCAGTCAAACAGCCGAGAAAAGCGAACATTTCAAGGAATCTTTTCATGATTTTCAGTCAAACTTGCTCGTAACGAAGTGCGTTGGTGAGTTTTGAATCGATGACAATTCAGCTGTGCGAAGCTGTGGATAGAGTGCATTATTGGCTAACGTTGCCTATAATAAAGCGTAAAATAAACAAATTCTAACAGCTAAACAATTACAATTGAAACAAGATATGTGATCTTTTTACGTCAGATTTAAATACAGGTGCAATTGGTTAATGAATTTTAAATCAAGGTTCACGAAAGCTGAACAAACTAAAATCACACTGGACTCGAAGTAAAGTCCGGTCTCAAGCTATCGTGACTTTTTCTTAGATTAGGTGCTAAACTCATCATTGCCCCAGAATTTCCATTGTTAGAAAGTTGTTATTGTTGAAATAAATTCGTCATCCGCGAGATAGCAGATGGAAATGAAATATCCGATCTGAACAGAACATTTCTTATTTCAGATTCAACATGGATTAAAACATTCACCTGAATAGCTTTCTGTTGGCTATTAACATGCGGTAATTAACAACTATTCACCTCAGCGTCGGTGGCTTGTGGTGGATATTTACCAAGCTACAAAGCGGCGAATCTTACTTATCATTTTACTCTTACGGGTAAAATCTATTTCATAAAAGACTTTCTTTGATTCATGAATGCGCAAACAATTCAAAGAGGAATGAAATTGCTGAAAGAAAATAATAATTATGTTAAAGGTTGTATAACTTTGTAGAATGTATAATTCGCAAAATTTTTTATTGGGGCATAGTACAATCGGCATAATCTACTGATCTTTCGCGTATTTGAAAGCCAATCGTAAACAAACAGGAGTAGAATTTTGCGCAAGGCGAGGTAAATGAAATTGAAAATTCCAGGAATTTGAAGGGCTGACAGCGTACTAATGGAATTCTTAAGGGAGGGGAGAGAGGGGCCGAACTAAAATGCGATGGATTATCTACGGGGGGGGGGGGGGGGGAGAGAGAGTTGTAATACTCCTTATTGCCATCTTCAGCATCACGTAAAATATTGCTTGTCTGCTTGTCACAGGGAACTTCAACTGTGAACGAAATAAAAATATTCTCCATTCCTATGAGTGGATTTTAAGAACTACGATACGAACATATGCTTCAAATTCCTGTGACTGCCCACAATATCAAATTAGTTGTTTTTTCCCTATTATCGTGGTCACTGAAAATCGAACAAAACCTTGATTATTTTTTTCTTTGTTTATAAGAGGACCTCAAAACCAGCCTTTTAGGCGGGGAGTATTATTCAAATTTTTTTATCTTTTCAATTAGTTTTGTCATTAACACCGTGAATAGGTTTTTAATTTTCTAGTTTTAATTTATGGAGGTCTAACGGTCTTTTGTTTGAAGTTCATCGCATTATTGCTAAGCAAGATTGCAAAAAGTCTTGCAAACCCCGCTAACAGTTTTATCATCCAAAGCGCGTCCCTGAAACTGGCTCAGAAATCATTTCGGAAAGTAAGAAAATCAAGAGTACTGGAAAAGCAATGCAGTCAATTATTACCCTTGTTTTGTACACTTTACTTCCTACAAAAGTTATCGCAAATCAGGGTAAGACTTAATGTGTAGCTTTTGCTAATTAAGTCCAAAACTTTTACCCTCTCAGTCGTATGCGTTGCTCATCTGAATTTATTTTTATACTATTTTGTCATCATGCTTTATAATAATATACATGATAACATTACGCGCATGTTATTTGCTGAAATGGAGTGCAATCCTTCCTGACACGGGTGGTAAGTCGTAAAACGAGTGCAAATAACAAATAGCGCGCGCGCTGCCAAAATTTCGTCCGTCTTGACTTACTGTGATGCGTTTTTCATGTAAATTAATAACTTGTAACAACATGATTCTCGTGCAAGTTAGTGTAAGTAAACTCTTGCCAATTTTTCAAAGACTACAGATTGCACTCGCCCTTCGCGCTTGTGAAATTCTTATTTTAGTAAAAAACCAAACTGTACTCGAAATCACGTTCATTACTGTCTAGACTTCATTCATAGATTCATGTTATGCAAAAGTACAATGTTGCTGCACTTCTTGGACTAGAAAATTCTGCATTCCGCCAGGGCGTCTTGTCGTCACAACTTTTGTTGTTCCGAAAAAGGCAAACTGGTTTATTATAAAAGCTTTGTTTTGAAGATAAAAGAATTCATTGTTTCGTTTTCAAGGATCTTAAGGTGATTTGACAGATCGCAGACTTGTGCGCAAGTTTTTCAAATACTATCAGATCTAAAATTGCGATGTTTTCCTCCAAGCTTTCACGAGAAAGTCTCTTGACCAACAATAATCTGTTCTTTACCCCACTAAAATGTTCACATTCAATTTTTTGTTTGATGAATAGTCCAAAATTGCCTGCTCTTTTTCCTGTCAATTGTTCTTTAAGCTTTCGCAAGATCGTTTTTATATCCAACACTAATTTCATCTCTACTCCATTTACATGTTTACCTGCAAGTTTTTATTAGATAGATATAGAGTCTAAACGATACGAGGGGAGCTGGTATAACTCCAAATATTTGAAAAATGTCACACAGTAGTGTAGTATCTTACGAGTATTAGCTAACCAAATCAATGTCTGCGATGAAATTATTTCGGCCTATATATTCCGTCTACCAAACTGTAATTTTTCAAAGCTGTAATGCTGGATTTACTTCCTCATAAAAAAATTCGAGCTACCTTTATCAGATGAAAGGTAACTTTCCTTACAAGTTTATCCAATCGTCTTTGTGATCCTTGTTTCGGTCATTTTGATGCAGTAACAAAGAGCTTGTTAAAAAAAAGAAGTTATCTTGAAGTTAAAAATTTACCTTTCTTGTTTTAGGAGGTTGTAGCCTGTCTGTTGATATCATTTCCTCAGTTTATGGAGAAATAATCTATAGAATTCCTTTTCTACATAATTGACAGCTTTCTTTCCTCCTAAATATCATGGTTTCTGTTCATAACGGAGAGCTGCGATGAACGCTTTACGTTTTATTATTTCAAGGGTGCTCTCCGTATGATGTCCCCATTACTGCCTCATTACCAGATAGTAATTTCAATGCATCGTCAGTCTTGTCTGCGAGTTTTAACGAACCTTATATGGCCAAACTTTGGGGAAATTCGGAGTGGTGTCCGGCTACCGCCAGCCTAGGCACCGAGTACTTCCAAGTGGATTTCTCGAGGCCTTTCCGAGTCTGCGCGGTTGATACTCAAGGGCACCACACGCTGTCCACGTGGTTTGTGTCTAGCTTTAATATCACATATTCGCTGAATGAATCCACGTGGTTTACAGCACAGCAGAATGAAACAAATGGGGTGAGTATTCTGCTCATGAGGTCGGGAGACCTGGGGTTGAACTGAATGGCGCATTGGAGGTCTGGGTTCGAGACCTAAACGCGTCATTTTGTTGTGATCTTGGGAAATATACCTTACTTTTACAGGGCTTCTCTCCACCCAGGAGCATAAACTGCCAACGGCGAGCAGTCAGAGAGAGCTGATGAATTATATGGAGGAATGATAATGCAATGATTGCTTTTCATGATGTTCTCGTTGGGTGTCGGGGTGAAAGCAAGTTTGCAATCTCCATCAGTTGATAAGTTTCGTTGAAATGCAAAAATAGAGAGCATCAAAATTTTTTTCTTATGTTGTTGTTATATCAATTTAGATATTCTTAGGTAACTCTGATGGAAATACTGTGGTGAGAAATAAACTGAGTGGTAACTGGAGTTTTGTTGCAAGATTTCTGCGATTGATTCCTTTAACATGGAATGCTTGGCCATGTTTGAGGATGGAAGTTTATGGAAGAGGTAAGATCTTACATTTATTTCATGATTATAAACAAATAAAAAAGCGACACTATAATCGAGGTGGAACAAATGAAACTATAAATGTTGTAGAATTCCAGTAGACTGCAAATTTCATAATTGAAGATTTAGGCCCGAACCTTCTCGGAGCGATTGGAGACCAGATACAAGAAATCAGCGGAAATGGAGCCAAAGTTTTCTCCAGCAGGGATAATCTTTGTTTGCAATGTGCTCATTCTTACTTCGATTGGCTTTCAGAGTTACCGGCCATTGATGTTAGATTCCCTCGAAACAAAACCGTCTTGGAAGGAGAACAGTTTACTCTCAGATGCCTTCCTTTGGGAAATAAGAACAATTTCAATGTCACTTGGATGAAGAAAAGTGGAAACGAAAGATCATTTCCGGTTGCAGGGCAAAACCTCACCGTGAATGCAACCAGACTTGACACAGGAGCATACAGTTGTGAAGTAACTAATGGAGTGGAAGCCATTGTGTCGCCAATAGCTTATGTTACTGTGTGGTGTAAGTGTATTGATCAAGGATTCTAATTAACAGAACCAAGTCACGGCCTGTTTCTCAACATAAAATCCGCAAAAATTTTTCCATTCGCTGTAGGTGTTAGATGCATATACGCTGGTAAGTCTATGAATTCATTTCCCTCGCGATGTGATTACAGTACAATATTATCCAAGTTTTATGCTTAATACCGTCTTATGATGCGTCAATATTTCCGAGCAAGAAAAAATGCTCATTTTTTTTATTTTGTTCGAAGACCAAACCCAAAATTCACATCTCTTTTTTTTTTTTTCAGATCCACCCTCATTTATTGATTTAAAAAACCAAACCAAGGAAATCGTTGAAGGCGTTAAAATGAGTCTTCAGTGTAACGTTACGGTGGCTAATCCAGAGCCGAACATTACCTGGTATAGTGCGACTGGGAATGACACAGTTCTTTCTAATGCAGTACATTTGACATTTTCCAATATTTCAAGATCAAATTCAGGGAATTATTTCTGTGTGGCTGAAAATGGAATTGGTCCAAAACTCACTTCTGGTATGATAACCCTGAACGTGCAATGTAAGTTCATCGACTTTCTTTTAGAATGAATTTGTAATGACAAAAAGAAACCATTTTGCTACTCTTAAAAAAACACTGCTGTTGGTAAAATAACATTATTCTCACCAACCAATGTGGCTTGCAAGGAAGAGATACCCATTTATGAAACGAAAAAAAAATATATTTCTTCATGGCGGATGAAAAATCGCCATCCCGGACAAGGCTAAGGCCCATAATTTTGATCACAACCGGTAGATTCCACAAAGGAAATTTTCATTTTTTTCTTCAGATTCACCATCACTTGATACAAATTTCCCTCATGATGAATCAGCAGTGGAAGGAGAAAATGTAACAATGAATTGTGTTGTAAAAGAAAGTAATCCTGAACCAAACATCACGTGGGTAAAGCTGAGTGACCGTGCAAAGGTGTTTCCGAGCGGTGCCAGTCTGAGATTGCGCAGTGTCTCAAAGGATGATGAGGGGGAATACCGCTGCCTGGCAGAAAATGGCATCGGTGAACAGATAATGTCGCGCATTGCTTACCTCTCAGTGGAGGGTCAGTTATCCTAGAAACTCTGCAATTTGATTGTTATTTCATGAAATAGTATTGTATAATCGTGTGGTGAGAGTAGTTTTGGAATGGACTGTTTTCGTTAACAACGGCTGATTTATAGACGTACGGTAACAGACGCACGGCAACATAGAATCTATTCGTTTTGTATGATAACAAAGCAAAATGTTGTTAATGATGACGTCATGTTGTTAATGATCACGGTATGACGTCATGGTGACGTCGTGTTGTCAATTGTCACGGCATGACGTCATGGTGACCTTTGATTTTGCTACTTTTTAGGAGGGAATGAAAAAGGAACAAATGAAAAGGGCAGTAATCTTGTTAACGACGGTTGTGAACGTAAGTAAATAACATAAAAGGCTTCAGTCCCCATCCTCTTCTTCTACGATTACTGTCAAGAACTCAAAATCCCAAATTTTTTTTTTAAGGAAAGTTCGACTGATAAGGCTGCCAAAATTACATTTAAGCGTTTTATTCAGGACCTATTTGGTGAATCAATGACACTTTGGTAAACCAAAATTTCACAACCCAGCTGAAACTTGAGAACTGATGACATGAATCACCACTACTTTGTTCCAAGGAGCACAATTTATCCCGGATGCAAGGCCGTAGCTAGTTAGTTAGCGGAGGGGTAGAAGGCCAGTTGCCCACCCCTCCCCCGCCCACAAAGTATCCAAGCAAATTTTCTTATGTCACCTCTCGTTGGTGTGGTGGGAAGATGATTTGAACTTTACTTATATTGCCTTTAAAACTTTTGTAACAAATCGCTCATCAAACAAAGGAAATCAACTTGAAGTACAATCTTCTGCGTGCTGTTCCCAATATCTTTCCATGTAATCTCCACACCTGATTGTTGGAAAGTGATCGAAAGTGATCAAAGAGAGGGCCAATCTAAAAAAATCGCCTCAGAGGGGTACTTCCGGCATTTGCCCAATCTGTCCCCCCCCCCCCCATTAAACATTTCGCGCCACGACCTTTTATGATCCGTTTAAAGTTAAATCTATGGCTACCAACAGTTGTTCTACGGAGATCTTGACTCAAATTCTCTCATAAGAAATCGATGAACGAGAAAAACCTTTTTTATTTCTTTTGTAGTAGAAGTCTTTATAATTATGATGTTATAACCTGGAGAAAAGACATCATAGACTCACTTTTACCGTTTAAATTTTTTTTTTCAGGGGGAAGATTTCGATTTCTGATCATAATCCTGCTGACGATATCTATTACCTCCCTGACGATTGGGACATTGCTTTTGGTTGTGTTCTGTTTTTATTATCATAAGTAGAATATACCATCAATTCAAAAAAACTGCCGACACCTCATTCTCGTGATTTGCTGTTGTTGATGCTTTTTATTTTCCCTGTCTTTCCATTTCATATATACTCAAAGTACTACGGCTACTACTGCTTACAACAGGGATCACATACAGACTTGCATGTAGCAGCATGTAGATCGAGACTCCAGTTATCAGAATAAATCCAACACATTTCAGAACGGTAGGAAATGAAATACGTTAAGATCAAAGTGCGATACAAAGAGACTTCATGAGTCATCGCGAAGATTGATGCGATTTCGAGGTTGGATGAAAAGATAACTTGACCCGTAAGCTTTATAATTAGCTTTCGTCACCTCTTGTTTTAAATATCATGCCATGCCCAACAGCCCGAAAAGGGATATTTTTTCTCCCGGAAATTTTAATTTGGAGTCTTTTTGTTTAACTTTAATTGGTGGAGACGAGAATAATCCACTGGAATGCTCTTGAAATGCAAATTTACTTTTAAGAGATCATTTTAAGTGGTTTTGTTTTCAACTTGAAAAAATTTGCGGACCAATGCATGAAAAGGAACTCATATTCTTGAGACATCGCCAGACTGTCCTGCTTCACTGTTGCAGTATGCAGTCGACCCAGTCAGGACCGCGTGCCAACTGATGAAAATCATATCTCTAACTCAGTTCTGGTTGCCCTCTCCATGTCACCGTCCGTCATGACGTAACACTTTGACCCCTAAGAGTGATAAGCATCTAATTTCTCCTTACAATATCATGCCCCAATCACAAATTAAGGCCAAGATAGAATAAAGGAACTGATTCCCAACTAAAGGAGCTCTTAAATGATTGTTTAATACATTCTCCTTGTCAGCACCTTAGGAAATGTATAGAGCATAATAATGAGAATGTTTAAACTGATTTTTGGGTGTCAAGGGTTAATTTCAGTATTGACTGAGGGGGGAGAAAAACATTACAGCAAATTCTGACGAGGGTAACTTGACCCTTGTAAAGTTTCTTAACACATTCCTCTTCCCTCTCAATACAGCAGCCTAGTTTTTGCGTTACCAATATTATGGACCTTAAGCTTACACGACACTTTTAATATATAGATTTAGCCAAGCCTAAAAGCGGAGCTCGCATCTTTTTTCCCGCACGTCTCAAGGGTACAACGCCTTGCCCCGGCCAGGACTAGAACCCGGGTCGTCCGACTCGGAGCCCAGTGCACTGTCCACTGGACGATTGGACGAAGCCGTGGCGTTGGCGTACCCGCGGTCCAGTTGACCACGCATGTTAAAAGTAGCACCTTGTACGGTCGTACGGTCGTACAGTCGTACATCCAAATTTTTTCGACTTGATGGGTTACTACTATTTTGTATAATTATGGGGCTACGCTCTGCGAGCTCCGCCGTCACCACAACCAGCAGTGATTTCGTAATCTGATTGGCTAATTTGTCGTCGAAGAGTACAGATAAAGCTGCTTGCTTCAATGTGTCACGCAATGCTTATTTCAGCTCTCAAACATGGATGACTCCGAAATTTTGACTTGAATATTATAAACTCACCGGGTACAGCAACAAATTTTGACCACTATGATGACAAATATCATTGTCGATAAATAAGAGTATACACCACACTAAAGCACTGTTGGTTTTTTTTACGTGGCTGAGAATGAAATTGGCCCAAAAATTACATTTGGGATTATAACGTTTTGAATTGTATGCTAGTATATAGTTTCTCTTGAATTGAAAAATAACAAAACAAAAAGGGGGGGGGGGTGGTGAATCGTACTAAGATATGACCAACGAATGTTCCGTTAGAATTTTTGCAAGGTATCAGCTTCCACTTTGTGACATTTTCAAACCAATGCTTTCATTCATACATAAACTTAGTTCTTATAAATATACCGCCAAGCCACTCTTGAAACCTTTTGATTGATACTGGGCTATAGGAAAAGACATGAAATGCGATATTTTGAGATTAGACAACGCTACAACTTCACTACTCGTCGTAAAGGCTGGTATAAATTTATTGAACGATTATTATATTGTTATCATTGGTGATATGGTATATAAAGTTATGATAATTCCAGATAGAGGAAAACTGGCGGCAGCCTTTTTTAACACCTCGCCCATCCGGGCGCCGATGAGTGCCGATTCTCAGGCAGCCGCCAATCAACCTCACTACGTCCATTCTGACGCAGGAACCGATTTGCACAGCGGAAGTAATTTCTTCCATAGAATGGCTGTGATGAAGTCGACCTTTGGCTTGGGTGCCCTCCGGACTTGATGTAATGATTTCCACTAATATAGGAAGCTGCACCCCTCGCTTCAGATCCCCAAAGAAGAAATGCCGTTGGTCGAGCACTGGCGCAGATTTGTTGAATCACTAATTGCGTGAAGACGGCCCATACTTGTTGATGAGACCCTGCGGATCTTTGTCGGACAGTTAATGCTGCATTGAGAAGTAAGACTCCTTGGCGAACCCAAGGCGTTAAATCCCCGTTTGACAGACCAACGTCGAATCCTTCCCACCCCAACTCCACGAGCATGTTAAAGACAGCGGGAACTTGATACGGATCCACACCTGGCACCAGACTAAAGGCAAAGCCTGTTGCTTGGTTTGGCTGAGGTGTTGGATCCTGACCTAAAATAACAACTTTTACGTCTCGGAGGGTAACAGCGAAAGCGTTAAATATACTGGCCAGTTCAGGCTGTATCCTATACCGTCTTGCATCGCCTGCAAGAACATTTGAAATTTCGCGTAGATCTCGTTCAACATTACGGCTATTGAAAAATGATTCCCATCCTCTTGGAATACAATTATACCTATAGAGATAGTCATGCAGGGTGGCTCTGGCGAATGTTGCTCGTCTACAATCAAAGCGGGAAGAGGAGCGCTTCTCTAAGCTGCTTGCATTGGCACTTGTTGCAGGTTGCATCCCTGAAACTGAGACAAAAAAGGACATTTGAACAAATTGTGCAATCCAGCTGATTGTTGCATGTGATTCCAACTGATTGTTCCACCCTTTGAAAGTTGAAGTAGGTCCCAGAAACCTGAAAATTTTCATTTCCGCCACTGAAACGTGTTTATAAAAATACACCCCCAAAGGCGTTTTCAGAAAGGCGTCTTTAACTTTATCAAACGTTCGTTTATGGACGCCTCCATTTTGAACGGCAAGTTTGTAACCTGGAGAGAATTGCAACTTGCTTTTATAGAGAGCTACCTGACTTGTTGTTGTCATTGAAGTCGAAATGCCTGCCTTTTTGGTTGGTTTCTTAATGTTTGCATCCTGATAGCAAAGGAATGGAGAAATGGAGGAAAGGATTGGGGCGAGTTCGTTACGTCCAAGGTAAGCGGCCAAAAAGCTAATCAACATTCAAAATGGCGGCGCACATGTACATCGCCGAGTTTTAAATATATTTAAGGACAACTTTTAAATATTGGGTTCATATTTGGAGTCCCAAAACACTGGTAGTATCGTAATTGAATGCATTATTTCTAATTATGGATACAAAAACTGTTTAGTTATCAGAATATACTTCCACTTAAAGCAAGGCGGGTCACTGATGCAGGCCACGAGCCTAGCTAACTTTCTGTGTTCATTTCTTCGCCATTATTGTCGAAGAAATGCACATTACGAAAACAACCTTTGCCTTTTTATTCCATGATGTGTCATGACTTAACAATTTTGAGTCATGTTTATTTGGCGACTCTTAAATTTCGAAACTAAATGAGAATTTGTATTTTTTAATCGCTTAAATTTCACGTTTTTGAGTAGGCACAATGTTTTCCCTCGAAAAGGTTCACGACTGTCGGAAGTTTTATGGAAGGCATTTCATCGTCAAAATTGATATTAAAGCCAGTGGCTGAATGATTTCGTGAGACGCGACTTTCATCTTTCCCTTGATATCAACTCTACGAAGTGCAACATCGCAGAAGTAACGCTCTTCATCGTGTGTACTCTCCGCGGGTGATAACTAGAGGAGCGGTTACTCGGCACTTCGCAACAACTACACTTCGACAGGAATAACAGAGCAGTTCGCCATTATGCAAGCAGGTCACATTTATACGTGATTACGCAGTTTTCCGAGATAACCGATGGAAATTTTCAGAGACGGGAGTGAACGTGGAGTTATTGATATTCTCTCGCGAATAAATCTCATTCCCACTTCCCAACTTTTATTCATTTTTCACAAGAGTACAAATTGGTAAACTTCAAGATTTCTTACCGTCAACACTATGTTCGTCTTCAGCAGCCATACCGCTTGTCAACAGGGTGATTATGAGAATTACTGGAGTAACAGCCATTGAAAGACTAAAGTTTTTGAAGAGAAGTACTTTCCTATATAAAATGATCATGAAAAACAAAAGAAAACAAAACATCTCTTTCAACCCCGGCAGCCTGAACATTGTCATCTCCACAGTTATTATGGTGTTAAAGGGGAGAGCTTTTTATGGGCGGCCGTTACCGCCATAAATACAGGCATATTAAATGGTTTGTAATAAACAGAAATGGTCTAATTGTCTTTTGGGGAACGGTTTATCTTATCTCGAGAGATTTATTTAAAATACACATGGCCAAGTCGCCTTTAGTGAAATGAAATATTCAAACAAAAGATGGTTTATACAATTCAGAAACTGCGTGGCCACCCTTATTGAACTGATTCAAGAAAAACACGATTGGCCAAGTGTTAAATGAAATGGTTCAGTGTCGAAATGACAAACGGTTCAGCTAACTGTAATTTGGTTCAGTGACTTGACACAAACGGTTCAGAGTAGTGTGAAATGGCTTAAGTTATCAGCAAATGCAAATAGTCAATCGTAAGCCGCAATGGCTTAGTATCGCATCAATCTACTCACTGTGAAGTGAAATGGTTTAGCGTGACCCCAAATGGTTTAGCGTGACCCCAAATGATTTAGCGTGACAACAAAAAGTTTAGCACAAACCGAAATGATTTAGTGTTACAGCAGTTGATTTACGCCCTAACCGCCAACAATATAATAGTGAAATGGACAAGTCAAACTTGAAATAGAACAGTCTATGTGGGATCTTACGTAACAACCCTACAGTTTTTATAGTTTTTCGGCGCCCTTTAGTTGTAGTTTCGTCGTCTTAACACAATGAATCGCTTTATCACGTTTCCTAGCGATGGTTCTGACTCTCTAGACTTTAAAAGTGCTGTTGCGTAAAATGATGGACTTTATCAGTATTTTTGTATTCAGATTCTTATTTTATCTTGAGGTAATAAAATGGAGAATTCTGACTATGGTCAGCGTAACAATGGTAAGAATTCTCCATGTTAAGTAAAGCAGTTTTCACTGTAAACTATTTATAACTTTGTAGTTTTTAACTATATAGTTTTCAGGCGCCCTTTAGTTTTAGTTTCGTCGTCTTAAAACAATGAATCGCTTTATCACGTTTCCTGGCAATGGTTCTGATTGTCTAGACTGTAAGTGTGCTGTCGCGTAATATGATGCATTTTATCTGTATTTTTCTTATTCCTTTCGTTTCAGATTCTTATTTTATCTTTAGGTAGTAAAATGGAGAATTCTGACCATGGTTAGGCGTAACCATGGTCAAAATTCTCCATTTAAAGTACAGCAGTTTTCACTGTAAGAAACTGAAAAGAACAAAAGAACAATTTGAAACTGGCTAATAGCAATTTGAACTCCCAACATGGTTAAGCCGCAACTATTAGAAATTTTACGACCCCAAGATAAAATTTCTAATACCTGCGGCTTAACTTAGCCTGTTTTACAAACTATAAAAATAGGCAATTAGGACTGCATATGGCTACTGATATGGCAAAATTTTTGGAGCCATGAAAAGAACCAGGGGTTATGTGATTTGCAGATCAAACCTATTTAGATATTTCTGCAAGGAAAAAGTCTTTTTTTTTTCCATTAAGTGCCGGAGACGTTACTGTGACTACTTTGAGATGTTTATCAACTTTTGTAGTGTCACAGTTAGAACTAAAAAAAATTATATCTTCAGATCTACTGGAAATAATTTGCAGATTCAAACGGTAAGATGTTCTCTCTTTAAAGAAAAAAATTTTCCTCCAAATTTTCAAGATAGACCGATCAGTCGTTCTAGGACATTTCTGCAAGGTAAAGCTTTCTCTTTTCTCACGCGCCATTCTGATATGATTGTGAGATGTTTATCGTCTTCGGTAAGACATTGCGAGACAAACGATAAGTTGGCACCGAAAAACAGTATGATCACCTGCCAATATTCCGTGTAACATTCGAAGCGATTCGAAGAAATCGTCACTAGGCGTTGGACGACCGAAGATGTTCCGAAACAAACAAAAGCCAAGAGCGAGGAATATCGGGTAAAACTCGGCAGACTTCGTTGTGGATTAAGAGGGCGTTCGTATTCTATTGTTACCATTGCTCACTCACTCAACAATATGGCTTCGCCTCCATAGGAGGCAGTGGCCATAAAAATTGGACATTAAAAAAAATATATGGTTTGAAACAATAGGAAAATACATTTTTGTGAAATATAAGCTTAGGCTTAATTTCATTTTCCATAACTGATTATTAAGCCCCTGAACGTTCAGCAGCTCGATAAAACGGTTTCATCCGAAATATCAGTTACTGATTGATATTGCGGCAAGGTGATGAGGGTATAAATTTATTCGTTAACAAGCGAAAATAGGCAACATAAAAAATGATTATTACCGGAGTGAGGCTCTCTGAGTCTAGTAGACGAGACTAAAGAAATTATTTCTTCCTGTGTTGAGCGTCTAGTGGACGACGTGGCGAATACCCCGTTAACGCGATCGTTCCGGCGAATTTGCGCCAAATTCGATCTGAATGACGCAAGGATCGTGACGTAAGACCCCACATAGACTGTTCCATTTCAAGCTTGACTTGGCCATTTAACTTTTGTATTTTTGGCGGTTACTGCGTAAACCAACTGAAGTAACATTTCGGTTTTTACTAAACCATTTGTCGTCACGCTAAAACATTTGAGATCAAGCTAAACCATTTGGGATCACGCGAAACCATTTCACTTTACGGTGAGTAGATTGAAGCGATACAAAGCCATTGCGGCTTACGATTAACCATTTGCCGCTAATTTAAGTCACTTCACACTACTCTGAACCGTTTGTATCAAGTCACTGAACCAAAGTACAGTTAGCTGAACCGTTTGTCATTTTGACACTAAACCATTTCAGTTAACACTTGGCCAATCGTGTTTTCATTGAATCAGTTCGACAAAGGTGGCTACAGAGTTTCTGAATTGTATAAACCATCTTTTGTTTGAATATTTCATTTGACCAAAGACGACTTGTCCATTTGTATTTAAATGAATCTCTCGAGATAAGATAAACCGTTCTCTAAAAGACAATTAGACCATTTCTGTCCATTATGAACCATTTATTATGCCTGTATTTTGGCGGTGACGGCCGCTCATAGCTTTTTCCACAATTAAGGACTTCTTTATCTGGTGATCATTTCGTTTTTCTCACGATATTAGTGTTTGATTCGGTAGTGATACTACGCGGAGATAAGATATAAGATTCTAGTCACTCTTCGGGGTTAAATTAAAAGATATCATTATATATAAATACAAAGCATTCTTAAAGAACTACATCATTTTGCTGGGGCGGTTTCAAAAAGAAATGATGTGGTATAGTAATTGATTTTTTATTGCAGTTTCCCTCGAACTGTCTTATTTTTTTTTTGCACTTGAAATCCCAACAGGAATCGTCCGCGGTATAGTATTAGAGCCTTCTTTCACGTCAAAAAGGGTTTTTTTCTGTAGTTACTACGTAACTTGAGCCTTAAAGTTTAGCTGACAGAGAAGAAAATTTTGTCTTTACGTGGGTTAGATATGCAGGGAGTATTTTTCGCAGGTGTGAAAATAAACTTCTACATCATTAATTTTTTGAAAATAAAACATGTCCAATATCTGGGTATTGAAATGTAGAAATTAACCAATTATGATAGAGGTAATAAAGGTGATATTGGTACTCACTCTTTGGTATCTAAGTCGCTCGAAGACGCGGAAGAATGAAATTGCTTTTATCGAAAATCACGAATAAATATAGTCGTAGCTAAATTACTTATAAATGAGGTAAGAATACTTGGTTTCCTTTTGTTGGTCTCTCTGGGTACTTAGCTTTTTGGCAGTTTGTTTAAAAATTGTCACAAGCTATAATTGTTTCTTGTAAAAAAGAAGTAGCCTTCTTGACACTGTTTATTAAGATAACGTAGTTTACAGGATTCTTTGTGGATGCCGTAAAGTTTTACACGGATAAGACTGGAAAATCCTTGCAGAACAGAATCAAGGAGTGTGTCTGAGACATTTGACTTGCGGTACACCAACCTTCGGCGATTCAAAGCACACTCTTTACATTTGACACCACCTGCTGGGAAATTACGTAAAGGTTATGAAGTTCAACGTGTTTCTCACAATTTTTCGGAAAAAAAAAAAAAAAGAAAAAATGAAAACAAAGGGAAAGGTGACATTTCGAAAGCTAAACTTTAAACTTTTCTAATCAGGCATTGAGTTTAATCAACCTTTAGCAACTGAGTTTCGCGCCTAAAAAAATTATGATAAAAAAAAAAAAAAAAAAAACGCTCACCGGCCACAAAGTTAACAAATCGTCGATGGTTGAACGTGGTCTGTACCCTCATAGACAACGATATTCATCATCACAGTGGTCAGAGAGTCCGCAAAACGTGGTAAATCATCTCCGTTACATGATCATTTGAATGGTTCTCAGACCGCAAGTTCTTAGTTTCATGTCGTTGACAGGCTGAAATCCATATATAAAAATTATTTTTGTCAAAGAATATGTCCGATTTGGACTCCACTCATTCCTACCGCCATTACTTATCTAAGCTAGTTTAGTCATCTTTTAATCGACGGAAATCAAAGAGAAAAAATTAAAAAAAACATCAACTTGCGCGCGAGTGTTAAGAAATGCCATAGTTTGGCTTGGCTTGTTTTGTTTGAGCTTGGCTTTTTTCTGATCCAGCGTGGGCGAGAAGAATCCCAACTCATCGCGAACGCCGAGGAGATTTCGAGGACGGAAAAAATCATTGCGATACTCAAACGTTTTCAACTGGAAATATGCACCACCCCTTATTCAACACATTTCCAAGGCCAAGAAAAGGAAGTGGGGTGCTGCTTTATTTAACAAATAGAGAAGCCTTGACTATTCTATGTTCTGTTGTAAAACACACAGGAAGCGGCCAGAGAACTGAATTCCCCACGCATTACCTTCCATTTTCAAACCAAACTTTACTGCTAAAGCGAACATCAGTGTCGTCCGCATGCTCTAGAGGTCTTTTCTCTCATAAAGTACGCTACAATGAAGCCAATCCGTATTAGAATGGTTGAAATAATCTGCAGTAGTGTACAGACTGAAATGGTTCAGCGGATCGAATTTAACACTTTTTCCAGAAGTTTTTTCTTTTAGTCTCTAGAAAAAAGTCCGGGAAGTGGTCGGACATAGTACAAGTTGGCATATAGCGTGACAGCCTTATCTCAGCCCAACGTTAGCAAATAGCAAATCAGTGACAGCGCACGTTACATCCGAACTTTATAATGAACCTTCTCAGAGGGTCTCAATGGGGTTAACCGTTAACTGTTAGGTGCAAAAATCGACACCTTTTAATCGATAGTCGTAAAAAAAGTTAACCGTAAAAAGGAAAAAATCTGGTGACTACAATGGAATTATATTAACCGTTAGCCGGCCGTGAAAGCCATCATCCCAATAAGACCCTCTTCTTATATGAGGGCCATCAATAGTTTAACACGAAGTGGCTTTCAAACAGTCATTTTACAGACTTACTCTTCTATAATTAGTTTGAAATGGTCGAGTTGCCAAGCTTGCGCGCTGTTTTTTCAGTCCACCCACCCCACCCCTCCCCTCCTGTCTCCAAATTGAATTTTTATTCCGCCATCCTTACTTGGCAAACAATTTTCGTGGGCTGAGTTTATACCTGTCGGTGTATTAATAAGCGTAATAAAGTACCCAAAAAAAAAAATACGCGCTTGTGATTGGCTGAAAACGAGTATATTCTCATGAAACACAAGTGCAGAGTTGTAACACGAGTGCAAATAGCGCGCACGCTTTCAAAATTTCGTCTATCTTGAATTTCTGTGATGTTTTTTTCATTTACATTATTGACAAATAGTGGCATGATTTCTCTTGTAATTTGGTTTAATAAGCACCTATAAATTTTTCAAAGACTACATCGAATTGCACTTGCCCTATTAGCTTGTGCAATTTTGTTATCTTTGAAAATTTAACTCGTACATATTAACAACAAATTGCACTCGAAATCATGTTATTACCTATACAAAGTTTCATAACATCAGGGGTTTTTTGTCACAACGGTTACAGGCGGTCTGCCTCCGCCTGAAAGACCTCCGATCACCCTCTGTGTACCTAGCGGGCAGGCTCTTGTGTTGGGCTTTGGCCTTGCGGCAAAGCCGCCTATAATCCGTCAGCAGCCGCTTATAAAAAAAATTATGGAGTCCCGAAACTGCGTCAGCGTAGAACATTATCATGTGTGGAATAGCCAGGAATAGCCAATCGCGCCATCAGGGATATTGATATTAAAGCTAAGTATCAACGTGATGAAGAAAAAAAAACGACAATTAAAGATAGATACTGAAAAAGTTCTTCACATTTCGTTTTCGATTTAGTATTTTTTTTGTTTGTTTGTTTGTGTTTTCCTAATGCTTCCTACATGTGTAATATCTTTGCAAACCGATTTGGTGTCTGAATCATAAAATTTTCATACGCAATAGTCAATACCTTTGTTGGTAAGATTATCGTTAAAAAGCTATTAAAACACTTACTATCTAAAAAACAAATAGAAAATTAATTTCCAGAGTTTTTTTTTTATGCAGATCTTAATTAAGATCCTAAAATGCAATAATTCAAATGCGCAGTATTGTGCAATCATTCTGGAAAAGGATGTTTTGTTTGTATTTTTCATGGACAAAAAAAAACAGATTTTAATGGAATTTTAACATCGACCAGTGAAGATGTTTTATCAAAGCGAATAGTTGAGCACGTAGAGTTAGTTTGATCTTTCTTCGGAAGTCGAATATGATTAAATGTTTTGCGATAAATTTTGTTTCATTTGACGCAGTAAATTCTAAGAGATATTTTTTAAGATGTGAGCGAGATTAAAAGCAGATGATTAATGAGCGGAAATTACGAGAAGGTTTATGTTCTAGAAGATGTGGTGTAAGAGACGGTTCGTGACACGTTTATGAGCGATCAGGTTTATTTTTTTTAGTTTTAGTGCCTTAAAGAGAAAAACATCTCCATTTGCTTTTAAATGATCCAATTAATCAAGAAGGGCATTATCTCAGCTTCCGGAGTTAATTGATGAGTCCTCGGTCGATTGGCAAAGGTGCCGTCGTCCGCGGTTTTCTAATTTGTGCCAAATACACTTTATCAATTGTTAAAACATGGACTAGATTATGGCAAAATCGCTGCACGCTTGGTTTTCATTCCTCACGAGACAAAACAATAAAACAAAATGCAGAACCCCCGTAGGTTTAAGTTGTCCACAGGCAACACCAGTAGCGAGAAAAACAACTCACCTGTTTATACTTTTATAATCACAAACGTTTTTGTTGCAGGAGCCGCTTATAGTTCTTGTGAAAAGCTGGTTATTATGGCTGACGGGAGCGAAACAGAAACAGCACTACCGAAAATAGAGCCAAAAGTTGTCGTTCTTGACCGTTTTAATATCTGTCAGTTGTCGACGGTTTAAAATGTACATATTTTGCCTTTAAACTAAATATATAAAGCATAGAATATAATGTACAATGGCTAATGCCTCATTTTGTATTCTCCGCCGAGTTTTGTCTGAACGCGTTGGGTTCTAACTACAAACCACAAAATGAAAATCTTCTTTAGCTAGACCACAAGGAATAAAGATAAGACCCACATTTTCAATACTTCAAAATTTATAGCAAAGTACGCAAAAAATTTGCATTTTGTTATCTTGTGTTTACATAGGTGACAGAAATGATGACAGGGTCTTGTTTGGCACTGACGCATTTTTGAAATGATTTGTCAATATCGCGTTTTCCGCGCCTCTTCATTATTACACTATCTGCATGTTTCAATAACACAGAAGGGAGCCTATTGCTAAGCGCTGTGAACTGCACTTATAAAAGTTTCAGTGCGCATGGAGAGAGCTGAATTGTATGGGCAGTCAAACAGCGCAGGTAACATTACCCTGATGTGCTAACCCACGCCGTTCTTCGTTTGCAGTTCTCTCCGTGAATATCACCTGCTATTGACAACAGGCAGCTGCCCATCACGATCTGGGCAAAAAAAAATAATAATATCCTTCATCGGTTGCGGAATTGTCTACGTACAGCAATATCTCTTACAGCGCTGTGGCAAAAGTTCAAAGGGGGAAAAACCACACATGCAAAGCCGTGTTCACCGTTTTAACGATTACTTTTTTAATACGGACAAGCGCGCAACAGAGACTCCCAGCTTAGCATCACTGCATCTTTCTTTGAAACTATGGATACAGACACAGACAAGATTATTATAAACGTTGGTGGAAAACGCCATGAGACGTACGCCAGCACACTTCAAACCATTCCCGACACGAGGCTTTCATGGTTAGCAGGCAGTTACCTTAACAGTGATACTAAACAAGAATTTTTCTTCGACCGAAATCCAAAAATCTTTGGTATCATTTTGAACTATTACCGCACAGGCCATCTCCATGCGCCGAGGGATTTCTGCGGTCCGCTGTTTCAAGAGGAGCTGGCGTTCTGGGGAATCGAGGAGAGGGAGATGGAAGCGTGTTGTTGGCCATATTACACGCAACACCGAGACGCTGAGAAAAATTTGAAGGATTTTGTAGGACCTGAGTTTGAGGATTCTGATGAGAACGACGACGACGAATTTTCACCGGAATTCGATTCAACATACGGTCAGGCCACTTCTTTGTCATGGTGGACAATATACAGACCTAAAGTTTGGGCCGTGTTGGATGATGCTCATTCGTCTACCAAGGCTAAGGTATTAAACATATTTGAGAAATATGTTATCACTTTTTTTGTATAGATGCGTACATCCGGTTTAAACTCTGTAGATCACGATTTACAGATGAGTTCTTTTATGTGACTTGATCTGTTGCTTTTCTGATGAAATGATTTATTTCGTTATAAGACTCAAGATTGAAAGATCTTCCTTTACTGTCGTTTTTCTAATTGAAATATATCCAACGAAACCTGATCGGGGAATGAAATGAAAGTTTTCAAAATAAATTATCGCAGCGCTCGCTAAACAGTGCACGAGGAATTATTTACTTGGTAGGTTTTGCCTCCTGAGTAAACAGCGGCTTATCCTTGCTTAAACGCTCGCGCTTATACAAATGCATGAATGGAGACAGCAAATCATAGACAACATCAGAGATATTAACGCAAAATATAGTATTCAGTGGCTTACATTGAGTGAAAGCAAACTGCTGAGTTGAAGTTGAAAAACGAATTAAAAATCACAACATTAACAAATGCTAACATCGACGAATGAACTTCGCATAAATCTCATTTTTTTATTTACATTTGGACGGGTTTGCCTAGGGTAACAACCATATTTTCTCATTTTCAAAGTTGGTTTTGTATCCTTTCAGTCAGAGCTTTAGACTTTAAGTCTAGTTGATTCAAAATGAAAACATACCCTTCTGATGTTACAATTACAATAATATTAGTGCGATGTTTTGCAAGAATATGGCTTTTAAATGCGCTTGCTTTGATGTCGACTTTATAGTTTTGCCCCCGGGTCTACAAAGCAGCAGGAACATAAGATTAATCTTGCATTCCTATTTTAAATTTCTAAAGCTTAAAAACTTCTCAGGAAAAAAATAATCTGGCCGCGAAACGTTAAAATGGTCTAGAGTTTATGTACTTTTTGGGGGTATTTATGACCGAAATGAAATGCGAGACTTAAACAAGATCACTATGTCTTGCCGAATGAAAGAACCTTCTCGGTTTTTGACAGCTGGGCCATTTCCGATCGAGAATTTTGCATTTGTTTGCCGTCAGCTATCAAAAATAGCATTGTTTTCATCTATGGCAACGCAAAAGCTTATGCATAAACAGACCCAATCAATGGAAGAGCATCACAAACTTCAGTAAGAAATCAGTAAATTTACGGTGATTTTGATTCCACGGCCGTTCTGCTTAATGCCACCATTTTGAACACCTCACTCGCTTAAAATATTATGGCTTTTTTTAAATCCGTCTGATACCTTGGTTGTTAAATTAGTTTCTTTTGAATATTTATGGACCGCTTAAGTTAACACAGACTAATTCCAAGGAATCCCTTTGAATTTAGAAGCAACCAGTGCTCATTTGTTTCAGTTTGATTCTATTAAAACCCAATGGAAGACAAGGACGCTTCAAAATATTAGGGAGGCAATATCATTGCCTAGGCATTACCAGCAAAATGTATCAAAATAAACTTTATATTACTTTCACGCTTTTTTTGAAATGGTGACAAATTTAAAAAACAAGCTTATTTTATGCCAGGTGAAGGAAAATCCCTGTCAACATTCAAATCTTCGGCAGTGTTTGTATCTCATTCAGGATTTGTTTTCTCCGAAGTTCATGTTAGTTACTCTTACTGGTGATAAAAATTTCTTTCTGCTAATTTGTCCATTTTCTGAAAATTGCATATTGGCGCTTACAATCGCAATTTATGCAGATGCCATGTTTTTCTGATATCTCGCACAAACACATCAACGGATTATTTCTAATCTAGCTTTTTCTTTTATTGCTAATCATTGTATAAAGGTTTTAACACGACGTCTCGCAAGATGAGATCCAGATTTATCTCTGGCCCAGTCACAGCAAAGTTCGTCCCATAAAAACCAGCTTTTGTAATCACGATTGTCGCGTCTGTAGAATTGTTCTCTTTCAAACCAAAAATTTAATTTCAAACCAGAAATTCAATTTAAATTGGCTTTGGAATATATGTCAAACAAAGTAACCACGGTCCAAACGAAGATTACTTTGGAGTCAGATTGTCCGCCGTCTAAAGAAAATCCGCAGTATGAGAGTTTGTCGTTGGCAGACATTGCTCTTTTAGATCAGTACGCGAAAAGCTCATTTAGATCAGTGTGCGAAAAAGCATTCGTCTCATTCCCGCTTTGACAAAGTGCTCGCCTGGCACAAGTTTAAATCAATGCTAAAATAATCACAAAAAGGCGCCAATAATTGAAAGTATCTTACATAGATGTATCAGTCCACAAGCGTGGGAAAATGCCGACGACCTTTTCGGGTGCCGCGAGTTTTCACAAGCAAGTCGACTACGAGTTAAAATAACGCCCACGTAATCCGTTCACTTAAAAACTGCTGTTGCAAAAGGCTTCCTACTTAAGCCTCGTGAAAACTTTAGTGATAATACCCAAATGTTCGATATATCCAGTGAAGGGAGGGGGGGAAATATAATGATATTTGAAAGAGCATTGGAAATAATCAGTCTTGGAAGACTTCTCTAAAAGCTTTTATTCGCTTTTCAGGTCTTCGCTTTAACCTCTTTGTTTATGATTCTGGCGTCTGTGGTATCCATGTGCGTCTTGTCTGTGGTACAGGATAAAAATAATGTCTACATTAGAGGCTTTGAGTACGCCTTTTGTGCCTGGTTCACTTTGGAATTTGGCGCAAGGTTGTTATTTTGCCCAGACAAGTTGGCTTTCTTTAAAGAAATTATGACGTGGGTCGATCTTATATCGTTGTTACCTTTTTATGAAGACATAATTTTTGGTACCAGTATGTTAAAATTTCTACGAGCCGTGAGACTTATACGTACATTTCGCGCACTGAAAGTGTTCGCCTTCACAAGCGGTTTACAGATTATAGTGCAATCACTCAAAGCGAGTTTCAGAGAATTGATCCTACTGCTGATAATTCTCCTCATTCCAGTTGTCGTGTTTTCAAGCGTGTTGTTCGAAATCGAATCCCATCAACCCAAACAGAAGGACTTTAAGAACATCCCACAGGCATTTTGGTGGGCTATCATTACCATGACAACAGTAGGCTACGGCGATATGGTACCGATCACGATCCCTGGGCGAATCATTGGAGGAATCTGTGCCATACTTGGCGTGCTTATTGTGGCGTTGCCTGTTTCGGTTATTGGCAATAACTTTTCCACTTATTACTCTCACGCGCAAGCAAGGCTGAGTCTTCCAAAGAAAAAGCGTCGCTTGATCATGTGTGAAGCCAAACTGCGGGCTAATCCTAGACAAGGGCAATCACCTTCCAGTTCAACATCACTACGTGCAAATGGTGTTCACGAGGTCCCAGAGGTCGTGACTGAGACACCATCCAGGACAGGCTCTGCCACAAAATACAGACGCTACCACCGCCGTTCTAGAAATACTCTATTTGCGCATGGTGATGTCTACATAGGGCCAACGAGGTTTGATAGGCATAAGCTTCATCACGCTGAAACATGCAATGAGGAGGAAAATGAGAATGAAAGCGAGAGTGAAACAGGGAAAAGTGAATGTCCCACCGCAAGGGAAACAACAAGCAGCGGAGACTTAGACAATGTGGTAGAAAAAGGAGGAACCTTGCCACCTCAGGCTAGTGAGGAACTTCCCCGTATTTCGGCGCTCCCTAGAAATTTCACACTCATTAACTCGATGCATGAGAGCGAAGAAATTATCGAAGAGGATTCGAGGCCTTCTTCCGTTCTTTCTGAACGTCGCGGGACAAAAAAGAAAAAGCTGCACCCTGGTGTCCAATCATCTCGCCGTAAAAAATCCAATAGCTCTCTCTCAAGGTCATGGATAGAACTAAAAGCTCAACAAGCGCAATCACCACAAGAGAACGGGCATCCTCAGAGTTCCCGCGGGAACAAAGCTCGCGTGTCCTCGGTGGATGCACGGGGATCACCGCAGGAGAAGGGGCGTCCTCAGAGTTCCCGCGGAAACAAAGCTCGCGTGTCCCCGGTGGATGCACGGGGGAGTTACAAAAACCCGTGTATGGAAAAGGAGAGTCCCTCGAATTTATCCTCATCCCGGATTTACTCCGTACCCTCGTTTAAGGTGGACAGTGAGACTACCCGACTGGATAAAGGAGATATGCCTGGCGAAGAGATCAACTCAAACTCAGCGATTGTAAATGATAGCAATCACAGAACTGGTAAATCATCGGAGCACGATTTTGCAAACGGTTTTATAGCTTAATAGTAGAGAAAACTAAGGAAAGTAATAAATAGAATAGAAAGACGACTGAAATTCGTCCACAATGGTATGTGGATGAGAATATTTGCATTATCGACGCATATTTAGCGGGCACAATGAAGTTAGCTTATGAAGCTAAGGCTGGATATTCAGGGTGTGGCTAGGGAAGGGGGGGTCCTCGAGGGCCGCTGTCCCCCGCTGCCTTGGATGACTTACTATGAAGTTAGTAACTTAAAGGGAGACGAGAAAGCGTAAATCATGAATTTGCACGTTATGCATCATTCAGTGCTCATCCGACAAATGTCGCTCTTAATGAAACACAGCATGGCTGTCGACATAACAGTCAGACAGTTATGCTGGGAGAGACCTTGCATCACTCCTATCCCCTCAGCTCTTTGAAAATCCTGGTCACCACCCTGAGTATTAATTAAAACCTACCTCTAATGACTTAGCTCTTGCCCTTGTTAGGCGTGTACGTCGTCGTAACGTTGCTTCCTATTTCATTTAAGCGCTAGCCACACTTCCTATCGCGATGCAACTTCAATTTAGTATCTAAAGATAACGAAACAGATGCAGTCTTGAGTTTTTTCGTCTAGCCAAAGACTAGCAAAGGCTATGTTCAACAGTGAAGAAGTTTTTCACTGCTGTTCTATATGGAAAACGCGGGCTCGTTTTCCCATATATTCTCAAAATGAAGACGACTGTGGTTTAATCCTGGATGAAAATGATACGATAGAAAGATGAAACATAAAGAAGATTAGATTTGTATTCATATCATATTCTTGAGGCTACGTTCCTCATGATCGCAATTACGTTACTGAGCAGATGTCATCTAAATAAACTTATTGGAATTTATGCTAGTGGTTTGGACTTTTGAAGATCTGTCGATATGGTGAGGAAATTGTAAAGTGATGTGATGATATTTACCAAATGGTACTTCTCGGTAATCTTTTATTCCAGTGACAGTAGACTGAAAAGTAGAAAAATTGTACCTATTCTCTAATACTCCAGCGCCTTGTTCCCAGTCTTTCTCCCTCGCAACAGTCGCAGAGGTCACAACATTTCCCAAACTTGAGAGGGAAATGCGACAATTTTGAGTCCAACTTGTTTGATACACTTTACCTAAGAATCAAGGCGTCGTTATCTACAACCTAAAGGTATGATTGGTGAAGGTTTGGAGTTTTAGAGTAAAAAAAAGAGTCGAATATGACAGTATTCACATGGAATCTGAAAAGCAAGCAAACATTAGGGTAACACTTAGCAGGTTTTTTTGTGTTTATTAAGCCTTGTAGTGATCCTGTTCAAGCTGAACCCTTCACTTTAAAGCCTTTCACTTTCAACGTCTCCATTTTTTCTCCTTACTGTCCACCATGGACACCTGACTGTGAGAGTTTTGTGTTAAATCGAGTAATATTCCCCTAACTGACTTATTTGGTTCTTAAAATTCTCACAAACTCTTTTCTTGACAATTTAGTCAATATTATGGTGTGGAGAAATTACCCATTGATCACTGCTGAAAGTATAAAATTTGGTATTTAATGAAGTCCTGTTTGAGCTCCAATTGGTATTCTTTTGTATGATAATCTTGTACCTAGCTAGTTTTTCTGCTTTCCCTGACTATAAATGCAAAACCTAAGTACTATAATGGTGTTTGACTGTTAATTACCTCAGAGTCCTTCTGACCACTCAGTCGTAATGCATAAAGCATAACTTTCTCTGAGTCCCTGCACTTTAGTAAACTAATATGTTTTCTAGCTTTGGGTTGCTCCCTTTCCAATCTGGTGGTAAATTTTCCCCAATCCTAACCCAACCTCATCTAATACCAGTTAACTGCAGAGTTAAGTGTGGAAAATTCATGTCATCAAGCAAACCCCAGAGTACCACACTAAAACTTCAGCATTCTGTAGCATGAATTATTGTTTATGCATCTTCAAAATACTGTTATGTAAGTTTTTCTGCCCTCTTGTAGTTCCATGAATTCTGTAGGCTTAAAGCAAGAATTTTCATACAGAAAGTCAAGAATTCATTCACAAAAATCCAAAAAAGAAAAATTAAAGGTTTTTAAAACAGAAGACTGCAGATCTCTACATTATGCACATTCCAAGATAGCTCAGATGTCACAGCATAGGCTTCATTTCTTAAATGGAACATTTCCCTTACAGAAAAAAAGCCTTAAGAAGGAACAGTAAGCTTTCTCTTAACCCTATACCCCTAAAAGTGATCAGCTTCTAGTTTCTCCTTACAATATCACCCCTGAATCAAACATTAAGGTCATGAGAATCAAGGAAATGATCACCAACTTATAAAGCTCTTGATCTGGAAATATATTCTCCTTGTCAGCTCTTCAGGAAATGTATAGAGAACAGTATGGAGAATATGGATACTGATGTTAAGGTTTAAAAGGTTGAAACAGAAGACTGATCTCTACATTATGCACATTCTAAGATAAATTGTCTGGGCTCAGGCTTCATTTCCTAAATGGAATGTTTCCCTTAAACATCTACCAGAAAAAGTTCAGAGTGGTCTCTGATAATTTATTAGTTTCTTCCTTCAAATTCCCTTATATTTCCTTGTGAACTAAAGGGAGAATTTAAAACAGGATATGCAGGCATTCAGGGCTTGGTTATGTCAACCCCTCTATCATATTAATCCAAGCATTATGACTCATTGCAAACTCAAGAATATGGTTTATACATCATATTGGGGAGAAGAACTAAGTGTGGACTCAGACCTACTGATGCACTATATTTAACCCTTTAACTCCCAGAAGCGACCAACACCTAATTTCTCCCTGCAAAATCCATACATTATTCAGCAAACAGGTAATGAGAATACTCAAAAATATCAAATAGAAGTTGTTGTCTTGATCTAACACCAAATTCTTGTAACTAACTTAGAAGGAAATATGTAATAGCTGGAGGTGAGAATTGACCATCAGATCTGGGAGTTAAAGGGTTAAGACTCCCTTTTCTAAAGTCTAATGTAAGGTTAAGCCGATATATTTGTAGGGTCATTATGTTGCTGGGCAGAGCACTTGACCTTTTTAAACCATAAGATTGATCAGCCAAGCAATTTCTCCTTACAGTTAGATATACTGCTGAATCATTCATGAAGATTAAGAGAATAAAGGAAATGATCACTTAAAGAAAAAGCTCTTGATTGTTTAACAAATTCTCCCTGTGAGAACCTTAGGAAATGTACAGAAAACAGTATTGAGAGTATACATAATGATGTTAGGGTGTAAAGGCATGGTTAATTCAGGTGGTTTTCCTGTGGTGTGTCCACACTGTGGTGGGAACGGATTGCTGTGTTGAAATTGTAATATTTATATCTTAGTGCTTTGTTCACTGGAATGTGGTGTTCAATCCATCAAATTGAATATCCCATAGTTGACATTTTTCTTCATTCTTATCACCCCTCTGCTTGGCACTGTATTGATATTGTAAGGAGAATTCACATACTGGTCACTCACTGGAGTGAAAAAGTTGTGTGAAAGATTAGCAGGGGGCAGATCCAGGAATTTTTGATGGGTGGGACCAAACTTTGCTTAAAAAGAAACCTTTTTTTTGTCTTTTACACCAGTGTCATTACACAATTAGAAATATTCCAAGTTACATAAATTTTGAATACTTCAAGTCGAGCTGTCATATGATCATTTGATCTTGTTTTTTTTTTTAGGTGAATTTTGGTTTGAGGCATTTCATACCCACAGGTCTGTTTTGTAAGATTTTGGAGCAACTGTACCCTGCATCTGGATGCTGCCACTGGAGATTATGACACTAAAGGAGTCCAGGTGACAGTCAGGGTATAATTAGTGCCTATAAGTTCTAAGAACATTTTAAAGAAATATGAAAGCGATCTTTCCAGAAATGAACACTTCTTTAGCAGTAGGCCTCATGTTCACTACTGCTTAAGTAGTTCTCATTGTTGCAAATAGTACTTTAATGTTCAATTCTTAAAGTGCAGTTCATGTAACTTTGTGATTTACATATAATCACAGTCATTGTTACGTCACTTCACTGGCTCGTTAGTTTAATTGTTAGAGCACCGCATTGTTATCACAGAGATCATGGGTTCATGACCTCGTGGGTTCATGGGTTCAAATCCCACACAGGCCTTATTTTCACTACTGCTTAAGGAGTGTTCATAATAATTGTGAAGATCACTGTCATATTAATTTCTTAAACCACAGTTCGCATAAATGATTTTCATATATTCACAGTCAATAATATTTTATTATGCCATAGACTAAAAATACTAATAAACAATAATTTATTTAAACTTACTCTTTTTTTGGTGGTGAGTTTTCAAACAACATACAAACACAATATATTCCACCCATTTAGCTCTTTCTGTAAGAAGCTTTAGTGAAAACTGACAACAAATAGTTCAATTTTGCCTTGAAGGCATGTTTAAATTTTCAACAGTGACCTGTCTTTAATAAATGATTATTTTATACATAATTTTTTATAAACAATAGGGTCACCTTTAAAAATGTCTTTCAGTCCTGAAATGATACTTCTTTGGAATTAATTATATTCTTGGTGCTAAAATGGTTCATTATGATTTTAAAATTTATACAATTTTGGTTTGATTTTAACCGAGTGGGAGTTTATAACGAATACTCGATTTAGGTTACCAAAATAATTCCCATTGTAGACAGAAGCCCCCTATTCAAGAACTTCAATGGACAGTTCGTCTGCAGCAAGAAAACCCAAATAGTATTTGTATGAAAGTGTGAGTAGCTCCACAAAATGTTCCCTCAAGTTAGGTTTTTGATAGTTCGGCAAAGATTTTGAAAAAGTTCAATTGTGTTATTTGCATTTTGGTAGTTGCAACATACAGACAGACCCTAGGCCGCCAAACACCTTATTCGTTTTTTCTATCTCTGAAATCACTTTTTTGAATTTTTTCCATACACGCACACACTCACACACTACTGGTTAGAGCGGTATGACCATAATGGAACAAGTTCTAACCTTCAGAGTATTGAATTTTTGGACTGGATCAATGTCAGTATTACTGCACACCTACCCCTGGCCTAACCAAATAATATTCAACTGATAACAAGTGAACGCATGGACAAAAATTCACGAAAACGTCACCGTGACCGTTCGGTAAGGTCGGGCTGCGCTAAGAACCAATCAAGTTCCTGAACTCGTTACTGTGCTTCGTGGGAAAAAAGTGAATAACGTTATGATCTGAGGGAACTGTGGAAGCTATGCTTTCACGGTTTTTCCTCAAGCCTGGGGAGTAAGGATGTAGTGATAGTAACACGAGAGCCCCGTTTTCTGCTCTGCGTAGCCCACATCCCCTCTTGCACATCGTATTAAAATGTGCTCTTACTGTGGTCAGACGCGAGTCATATTCTGAATGCTATCTCGTTTATTTCCTCTTATGTTCGGCCTCAGGATGTCTTTTCTACCGTCTCTACTCTCAGATTCCACTGCATTTTTAACCTGAGATGGCGCAGAATGCGGCAAATTTTTCAATTCTTGCTGAGGATCTTTATCGTTGCTCTGAGAATGTCTTACATTGCTGGTGTATTTCCTGGCTTTAGAGTCCCCGACAAATTCATGTGGTGGGGTTTTTTGAATTCTCTCCTCGGATCTGACAAGTGGTGAGATGGGCAATGCAGATATTCCACGATTTCCACCTATGGCATTCCTCCTCTTACATGGCGGAGTGTCGCTGGAAACCAGTTCAGTTTTAGACCTCTGCCGAGGTTCCACAAGCTGTTTGTTGTGATGTGATCTGTCACTGCTCAAACTTTCGGTGGATTTCCAAGGTGGGGCTGGGTCTATTTTAGTAATGTTCCTGTCCTGTTCCCCTTTTTCCTCAACGAAGTCTTCACTTGAGTCAAACGTCACTCCTGCTATCCTCGCATGATTGCTAGAGTCACTCCGCGCGCGCATGTCATCTTCCGTTTTACTGTCCGAAAGAAAAGCCACTTTGGCAGTGGCATTCTTGTGCTCCGAGGTGTTTGACTCGTTTGAAGATCCTAGTGCTACGCTGTTCCTGTCCTGCTCGGTATGTTCCGGCTTAGATTGCAGGTGGCTTTCACTTTCCCCAGGGCTATCCCCGTCCGTAGTGGTGTAATAACTATCGCGATCCTTCTCGTTGGATGATGCATCTCCGTTGCCACGATTGGCCAATCGCTTACTTCCACCCCGCCGTCTCCTACGCTGACTGTTTTTTCTTACCGGAGGAGACGGTGCGGGAGAAATCGCCATGCGACGGTGTACGTGCGTAGGAGCTGTTATATTTAGCATAACGTCACTGGCCCCCTTGAGACCGCTGGAGATATCTAGTGCGCTACCCGTCGGGGGTGATGAGAACAACTCCTCCATACTCTTCTTCCCATTGGAAGTACGGTCTATTTCTGAGGCGTCCGACTCTAATGTTGGTAATGCAGCGGGTGGTAATGCAGTTTCTCGTCGAACCGAACGACAACGAGGAGTTATCGATGGATTCCGAAGACTCTTTCGAGGTAAAGCCAAGGCTTCTTCCCGAGGGGTTGGACTTTCCCCGTCTTCGGAAATGTTTGAGTTTCCGTCGTTGTTGTACAAAGTGGACTCGGATACGAGTGCGCCTGCAGCACCGAGTAAAAGCGGTGTTTTTTTCTTTTTCGGAAGTTTCAACTGAGCTTGTGCGTGAGAGTAAAACAACGTGAAATTACTGCCAATCACTGAGACAGGAAGTGCCACGATTAGAACTCCTACGCATGCGCAAACCGTACCAATAATCTTTCCAAGGAAAGACTTGGGATGAACATCACCGTAGCCCACTGTTGTCATGGTAATTACAGCCCACCAAAAGGCTTCTGGGATGCTGTAAAAATCCCTTTCTTGATGACTCTGTAATTACATAACACAAGGCAAACAAAATCACAACCTTAATAAAGAAGTTAATCATTTTGTCACGAGTGTAGGAGAAAAGAATGGCTTGCAGTTCCCCAGAGGGGAACTGCAAGCCAGTATGTAGCAAGTTATATACTAGGTTCATAGGTAACAGGTGCTGTCCTAAGTGCTGTAAGGGCCAGCAATTTTCAAAGCGCCATGATTAGATAATGATTATGGTAACAATGGCGTTGGCTAAGGGTTGTTTAAACAAGCCAGATCTACCTTTAAAAAACCTTATATAGAGTTCCACACAGATGTACTGCTCAGGAGCTTTAATCGTACCAAATACCAGTGCCCAGTTTCTCACCTTTTCTGCGTAGAAAACCAACGTGGAGAAAATAACCATAGGGATCAAGAGGATAAGAATCAGGAGAAACAGCTCCCTAGCGCTGGCCCTGAGTGTGTGCCCGATCACTTGCATACCACTCATGGTCCGGAAAAACCTGAATAACCTGAAAATCCTGATCAACCGGAGAACGAAAAGAAAGTTAAGGGTGCCTGACACACTTGTTTCTTCGTCACCAATTGCCAAATTAACGTAAAGTGGTATTACAGATGCAATGTCAACCCATGTCATGAACGTTTTGAAGAAAGTTACCAGAGAAGGGCATGTCAGCAGTCTCGCCAGTAAATCTGCTGAAAACCAAACGAGATAGAAGTATTCCATGCCTTCAAACAAGCCCTTGTAATTTTGTTTCAGCTTTTCTATAGATTCCATACAAAACGTTGCTACTGACAAGATGATCACGATCAAAGACACCATTGCAAAAATCTGGAAAGAGAAATGAAAGTCAGGTAATCGATAACTTTTCCAAATATGCAAAGTAGGACGCAGGAAGCCAATCAAATAGGTTTACTTTTAAGGATTTTCTGTCGCTGTCACTGTCGTCATCGTCATTATCAGCATTGTCATCTTCATTGCTACTGTACTTGTTGATTTTGTTGCTGTTTTTGGTGCTGAATTGTCGTCGTCGTTGTTGTTGTTGTTTGAAACACACCACTGGAAGATGCTATTGATGTTAGTCAATCGTAAGTATGACAAAGGAGTATGTTATGCAGAATTTAATGTACAATTAATGATTAAATTTTTAACATATTGTTTAAAAACAAAAAAAAGAAAAAGAAAAAAAAAGTAGGTCAGTCAGGGTAAAAGATGTGAAGTCTGGACACGAATTAGGACGCTATTCAAACTGGGTTTGTCGTGGTTTCTGTCACATGAATTAAGGAGCATTGCTATCCCCCCCCCCCCCCCCCCCTCAATGGGATGCCAGTCCATCGCTGGATGGCTAAAGATGAAGAGCATCAAAACGGATCGAAAATGACCAACTTCAAATATCAAGGCTGGACATTTAAAATGTGTTCGAAGCACAGTGGGTCTGCTTTGAGTTATTTTATCGAATAACGTGCTTCAGACCACAGCAATGCAATATTTTACAACAAATCAAATCTAAGAAAATAAAAAAAAAATTTGTAAAAACATGTTTCGACAGTTCTTCTGTCATACTCAGTTCTGATTTTACTAAGTACATAGTTGTATTTAAAGAGTATAACAAAATGCTGATTGAACAAAAAAAACAATACTGACAGAACAATATATGTAATTGCGAGGAAAGTTTTAAATTAACATGATAAAGTTGATAATTAAGAGTAGGTTGCTCCCATTGAATGTGGATAGTGTCTTTGATTTTAAGTTGGAAAGTTGTGAAAGCGTGTTGCAAGATGCTAAAACACTCATCAGAACATAGAGTGGGACATTGTGGAAAATTCTGTAAATGTCTGAAAATGTGAGAGGTCCTATCACTGACCAAGTGCTCACGCACACGTGTGGATAAATGCCGGGAGGTTTCTCCGACATCGCTGCTATGTTATTATTTACTGTTACTATTGTTTGTTTTTTCCAAGGAGCATTTTGTTTTACACTTTAAATTCAACTTTGTACTTTGTAAAATCAGAACTGAAGATGACAGAGGAACTGTTGAAACATGTTTTTAAAAAGTGTCGTTTAATTTCTCAAAATGCAAATGAGACTGAATAGATACTGTATTTGATTTTACCTTAAAGTCACTTTCTTCATAAAGTTTGAGCCGTAGTCACAACTAAAAAATTATGACCTTTTCAAAAAAAACGTATACAAACAGGTGTCCTTTATTTTAGATTAAAATTACTTGTCCTCTCTGTTTACTAAAATATGCAAGCTGGACTATAAACAATTTAGTGGAGGCCTACGGCACTCAACAATTGTGCAGAA
The DNA here is from genome assembly GCF_036669915.1 of Pocillopora verrucosa. Taxonomy (NCBI): domain Eukaryota; kingdom Metazoa; phylum Cnidaria; class Anthozoa; order Scleractinia; family Pocilloporidae; genus Pocillopora; species Pocillopora verrucosa. The sequence continues at coordinate 3,274,683 of NC_089323.1, forward strand.
AACTGGGTCTTTTCGATGGCGAATTTAAATTGGAATGGTCTTCGCCAATGGCAATTTTTTCGATCAAAGGAATACCTTCAAGCGTATTCCTCTCTTCTCCCTTTTTTTCTCCACCAGAGTTACCGAGAAATTTGCATTTGCCTTTTTCCAGCCACATATTTCGTCGCCAAATGTAGCATACAGGCTAAAAATATCCCTTTAGTCCGTCTGAATATAGAATTTTTATTTTTATTCAAGGAAAATACTCCTTTTTGGCCTTATGGTGGAGCAGGCATAAACTAAAATTAGTATCTGCGTCAGTATTATGCATTTCCAAGAAGAGGACTGTTTTTTTTTCATGTCACCAATTTATTCCTTTCTCGACTGGTGATCATGAATTATTGACAATAATGGCACTCCCTGTTAAATTTTCTGCGATAATCGAGAGGAGATCGTAAGAAGGCTTGAATAACTAACAGTCTGGGGATAACGACCTTCGCAGTGGATTTCAATAAAACATGCCCTTTGAATTCAAAACAATTGAAATGACTGTAAATAGGGTTGAATAAATGTGGCGTGAAATTATCGACTCACCAGACAATCGAACATTTGATAGCAAAACAGTTACGAATTATGTGTGTTTTTCAAACGCGCCAACGTTGCAATTTTTTCCAACGTAAGTACTAACCCACTCATAAAATATCCTGCCCGTTATTTTACTTTTGTTTCGACGCCGGTTCCTTCGTTTCTTTGGGGCACTATTTCCAAAACCTGCTGACGATATTTACAAAGCTTACTTTCAACAGAAAAAACAATTGAACTTTGGTCCGACGGACATTTTTCATCCTTGAGATGTTTTTAAGGTTATATAAACTTTAAGCAACCCACCGTGCATCACGCATGATGCAATTTAATTGTAGGCTTAATGAAATGTCGGCTTAGGAAATAATAATTAAAATGATGAACCAAAATCGGCGCGAATTTATCGACTTACTACGAGACAATCAAACTCTCGTCAACATTCAACCGATCATTATTTACCTTTGAAGAGTATTTAAGAGAATACACCCCAGCGTTATTATCGATTCCAGACTAGACAACCGTAAAGCTGTTGAATTCATGTATTCTACACACTTTGAAAAATAAAAAGATAAGAAATTTTAATTCTCTTCATCACTTTTATATGCCATGCCACCTTTTCGCCCCTTTCAATTTGTTAGTCAAATTTAGCTATTTACTCATACAATATTATGCTAAATTCCTACAGCAGGTACCCACGCACTGTCGGAGCAGTTTAAAACAGCTTGAAAAAGACAAAATACATTTACTATGGAACCTTTTCAACGATTTTATCAACAGGAGCTGTTCTACAGTATTTAAGTCAAGTTTTATCAATTTCAGAATGTTATATTAGCCTTGGAGGCGAGAATTATAATGTATTTTATGTTATCATGAACATACTGTCGAGACGTGTTTATTAACGAATCCAATACGCAAAATGTATTGTTTTTCATTTCGGTATAAGTCATATTGAGTTAAAATAAAGGATCTTTCTTAAAACAAGCTACCACGAGAAAAACATATCAAATTTAGCCGTTCGAAAAATGAGTCCCTTTTCTTCGTGAGGAAAAAAAATATTCTCTTAGCCTTCAAAGAACTAAATAATTTGAATTTTAGATTTATTGGAAAATGAATTTTGTATTTAATCGGTAAAGTACTTCAATGGGTTGTTAAGTCTAAATCGAAGAAAGTGTTATTTTGTCGCTTGAAATTTCAAATGTTTTATCGTTCAGTACTTTACAGGGATGTTTTTTCCCAGCCCTTCGTTAGAAAGCTTTGTTATGGTTTTTCGTTGTCGAATCAATAGAGTAAGTAAAGATTGCATTAAAACTTTTCGGTCACATATCGCCAAGTTTTAGTATCTGGTAGGAATAATTATTTTCACTGATTTGTGAGTTTAGTTCCATCCAACAAAAGACGCGGCAAAATTAGTTTCGCGCAACACAAAAAGTGCATAAAAAACGAAGGAGCAGCTCTTAAAATATTTATGAGTTAAAGAGACAATCTTGTAGAAGATCTAATAAGCTTGAAATAGACGGTGTTATTCCCATGGTCTTTAATGGGAGAATGCCTTGAGTTCTGTTGCTAGACAATCTTGTTCGCGTTCAAATTTTTAACAGCAAGCTGAGTTGTTGATATTTAGTTAAAAGGAAAAAAAAACGTGTTTGAAGCATTGGACAGAATCCATAGACGACATCGTAAATGAAGGCGAAATTTAAAACAAATATACAACAAAACAAACAGGATCTACGCGAGAAATTTTTTTTTTTTGGTCAAGAAGTGGATAAAATCAGATACGCTCTTGATAGGATGATAGTTGCGTATAGACAAGTCCCTGTTTAAAACGTTTGTCAAAAAAATTGTGATGTTAGCAGAAGGCACATCGACCCAAATAGACAATTATTCCAATTGAAGTTTCAAAACACACAGCCTTTAGTCAAAATGTCAACTGGCTTACGGTAATTTGCATATGTACAACCTTTTCGCGGAAGCATGGTCGTCATACAATTGCAAAAGAGAAAAGAAAGTTTAAAATGACTTAAACCTTGCACACAAAATCACACAAATGCACTTAAAGTGTAGCAAAACAATCGTGCAAATACACATTACTTCCGCACTTCATATCGAGAGCTTTCTATTCGATCCATTGCATGTAAATTAGAAACGGACGTTTCTATCGCCAGGTAAAAACGGGAAAACTGGCGGGTAATTTTTTTCAGATACTCACAGGGCAAAATTGCTTTGATCAATATCGAAATTTTATGTTATGTTATAATTTGCATTTTTAAGCCAATAGGATATCCTCAAATCAAATCCGCTTACCTGCGCGTATTTCGAAGAGTATGGTTCTTCCAACATGGCCCAAATTTCGCTTTTCCACTTCATTCGCGATGAAACCTTCTTTCGAACTTTGAATGGACTGTTTTCGTTTTCGGATTCCTCGACACTTTTCTGCAAGCCTTCGAAGGCCTTAAGAGTGGCTTGTGCATCTCTATGTTGCGTGTAATTACTCCAACAACAAGGTTCCATCTGTAACTCATCGATACCCCAAAAAGCCAGCTCCTCTTCAAATAGCGGCCCGCAAACATCGATCGGGCTGTGCAGCTTGCCGGTCCTATAGTAATTGATAATACTGACGAATACCCCTGGATGTCGGTCAAAGAAATACTCGTTGTTCTCGGGGTCATACTCAGCTTGCTTTGAAGCATTTTCAGCTATCCAAGCCAGCCGCGAATCCGGTACAACTTTAAGTGTGCTTAAGTACGTCTCATGGCGATACCCTCCTACATTGATAATAACCCGATCCTTCGCTACGCCGCGCGCAGGCAGCGAGTCTTCGAAGTTGGATTCGGTTTTCGACCGAATTACCATCCCTTCTTGAAGAAGCATCGAAACTTTGTAGTGTTGTTGAGATAATCACTCGTTATGCCAAGGTTTTCACGTACTAAAAAGCATTTTGCCAATCAAAATTTACGACAGGCGAAACGTGTGGCTTGGTTGAGGCAATTCAAAACACAGAGGTTTCATTCATTACACTTCCCTGGCCACCTGTTCATCGAAGTCTTCTTGTAATTTTAAATGCATTTGCATTTTATCCAAAACAGGTCTGGTTGATGCACCTTTTCGATGCTGTAAGAAATGGGCGTTTATCACGGTAGTGACCCCAAACGTCCCAACGATTAAATAACACCTCTGTATCGTGTTTGCCTGCACAGGAAACGTAACTCGATTGTGGTACGGGTTCTAGAGGCACTCTGGTTAATTTACGAACTCTCTGCGGTTTGTTTTACGTTGTAAATCAATATTTAAATACAATGAATAGCGCCATTAGCCAATCAAAAGACAACTATGAAACATATCCTAAAAGCTTTAAATTCATCATATGCGCCGTTGATTATTTCTAGCGTTGTGCTATCAATACTAAAGTCCAAAACATTCCGTTTAACCGGATGCAATAAGAAGTAGATGAAAAAATCAAAGTGATCGTTGTAAAAATTGAATAATCATTTCGCCGCTATCATTCCCTGACTGACAGTTTCGGGACTAAATTCCTAATTGGCGGAAATCTTTAGTTCTGGCGTGGATTTGACACCTAGGAACCTACTAGGGAGAGAATAATATTTCTTTGTTTTAGTATAAAGCTTCAGTTGTCGAAATTGCGGTTTCTTTTCGATACTCGCGAACAGATAAGAGCTTGTTGGCAACAATGAAATTCCAAAAAAAAATGGCAAATTTGTTGTGAGGGCGATTATTATTTTTATCTGAAATGAAACTAAATTTCCAGGTCAAACTCTATCGTAGATTATGATTTCCAAAGGAATTGGAGAAATTAGATACCAAGGTGACCCAAAAGGTGTTTTCAAAGAATTTTTTTTAGGTGAAATTCGAAACAAATTTAAGCATTTTCAAAGTGATTTTATTGTGGATATTTTTAATCATGAGCACATTAAAGACCACCCGTCTGTAGCCAAGATCGTTCATATTAAAATAATCGACTTTGCGGGGAAATTAAGATGTTTTTTTTAGTTGTGGAAAGGAGAGGAAACGCAAATCATTTTAGTTCACGTTGGAATCATTCGAAGACATACCTTCCTCTGCTAAGGAAAAAAGAAATCCTCTGAAATTCGCGGGTATAAACCTATGGCGATGAATTGTTAACAAATCTTTGGGGAGCCTGAAAGTTTCAATTGTTAAAAAAAAATTATACAAGCGGAGTGATAACTGTTAATTTAGTGAATGGACCCTCCATAGCAATGCAACGGTGGCGTAAAACCCCATAATAATAAACTTTAAATAAAGAACTTGCAAAGTCTTGTTCACGGTTCTTGCAATGAAACTCAGCCTGCTAAAAATGTTGAAATTACATATTTTCGGAAATTTTTTTTGATTCAAATGATGTTAAACATTTCGTCGGAGCTCAGCACTACAATCTATGTGATTTCTCTCCTTTCCAAACGCCATAAACAGTGGGCCATAAATTTTCGCTTGCAAAATTTCTTCTTAAACTGGACTCAGTGAAACGCTTTTCGGAAAGATATAAAATTGTATGTAGTCTTAATTGGGGTTAGAGTAAATTGCCTAACTTGCTGCAGGCGTTAGGAGAGCAGTTTAGCATACATGTTTTGGCTGGAGAGCAAAAGAAATCAATTGAAGCCCGATTAAAAGCACATATGATAAAAATTTATGATTGAAAAGGCACACTTTGGCAGCAATAATAGAAGCGTATACAAGTTACAAGATCGTTTGCGCGTTTGTTATGAATTAGAGCCAGCGGGAGATAAAATTGCTGGATTTGCAAATTAAGGGAGCTCATTTATTGTACGGAACCAGCATATCATTAACTTGCCTTCGACGAATACGAATGCGACCGCAAGCGAAACCCACAAAACAACACGGCGCTCGAACGTCTGGCATGCGTAAGGGGTCAAGTTTGGTGGCCCGCCCGCCTCACAAAATTTCAAGGAATAACATTAATCTGAAAAACGACGGCAATTGTGTGTCAAATACTTTTTCTTATTTTGCTTTCGGCTTGGCATAATGCTTGCATTTCGATCCTTCTAGATACACTACCTCGCTCCCCTGTGTAATATTGATATCTGACGCTTCTTTTGCTTGGTTTTCTTTCAAAAACGAACTCGGGCTCATTTCCTGAATAGCGGCTGCATATTTAGCTTCGTGTCGGGGCGAGAGAAAGGGAAAGTATACTTAATAAACGCAGTTATAAATAAAATTTCAGCATTTCCTCTCTAATTTAAGTCACGACGTCTGGATTTTTGCAGGCGCGGTAAAATTTTTGAAGGTTTCACTGCATGTTTCGAGTGTCAAAAAAGAACAAAAATTAGTGACTCTTAGTACTTTCAATATGTTTTGTTTTGTTTTGTTTTTTTATTTTTTCTGTGGCTCTTGGAATTTCTCTGGAAGAGTGATCAATGGAGTCATAATTAAATACAATAGCTACTTTTAAAGCTAGAATTGTATCACATCAAAGTCCTAAGTCGAACGATATTTGGATACATTTTATGTATAAATCTATGAAAAACTTATTACATTTAAGTTTCATCGACACATTTTACCCTTTACGCCTTGACATCAGTGCGCATATTATTCATACTGTTCTCTATATGTCTCTTATAGTACTGGCAAGGATAATTTGTTTGACAGGCAGCAGCTCTTTTAGCGGGTGATCATTTCCTTTATTATCATGACCTTAATGTTGGATCCAGTAGTGATACTTTAAGGGAAATTAGATACTAGTCAATCTTAGGGATTTAAGAATTAAATGGCTGAGTATATAAATACAAATTAAAGCTTATTCTATGTGATGCTCAGGATTATATTTTACGAATTTATAAATTCAAATTAAAAAGCTCTGTTTCCAGCATCAAAAAAAAAAGGATTTTTGAAAGAAGTCATTCGTCAGACATTATTTCCTTTCAGAAAGGAATCAATGTAGTCGTTGTTAATTTCTTTAAGGCAACTCTTCGCCAAAAAGGGAACAGTTGATTTCAAGTAATATTATTAACCATCCATATAATTAACTGCGTTCCCTGTGACTGTTCTTGAAGTATATGAACAAGAAATTATAAACCAGTTTATAATCTTTTGGAAATAAGGGATGTGCAAAGTTATATTAGACCTTCTGGATTCTGCTGAAGTAACGTTCAATTTGTTGAGCAGTGTCTGTTTCACAACTATAGACAAGTACAAACTAACGACTGCCAACTATATTCAATTCTGTATAATTTACAGTAGGAAAATACTCTGTCGATTGCTTGCATACATTAGGCATTAAAACCAATTATTACAAAATTTACAAAATGTAACTATAATAAATCTAATTTTCTCAATCGCTAGTTTTTCTTTTTCAAAGATGATAGCTCAAATTAATCACTAACCAATCACAGTCGGTAATTTTGATACTTACAGTGTGTAGAAGTACCCAGACCTTCGCCGTTAATAGTTTCATTTAGTGCAAGTGAAGTCATACGCTTGCTTTCGTTTCCAGTCCCTTTTTTGTGATTTAACCTTAACCCACTGGAACAAACACGGACTCAAGCAGATGTTGGCTTAAACATGTCCCTCAAAGGATTGGTACTATTGTATCACCTGATAACATTTTAAACTTTCCAACTCAACCCTGATAGATTAATCCACGAGAATTAGTTGAAAACATCGTGTCCATTTTCTCGAGTCTGACTAAAGCCTTGTAAATTACTGTTAGCCAAACAACTTCCTCTCGCGTTGTCAGTGATGCTTTCACGTAACCTTTAGATTGGCAACTCTTCCCTAACGATCTTGAATATGTCCATTTAAATAGTGGTTAAGTCAAACTAGGCTTCTTCTGAAAATACCGTTATCCTCTTCAGTAAGTGTGGTTGGATTGGTTGATACAAGCCTTATATTTTTCTTTTTATGAAATTTTTTCCTTATAGATTACACAAGCCTATTGTTTAGTTTAACATCCTAACAATTTTGAAAACGTGCGTAGAGACTAGCAAGCCAAGGCATGTTATTTGCCTCAGCTAAAAATTTCATCCAATTCTCTAACTTGAAGGTCTGATCCTTTTCGATAATTAGTTTTTTACTGCATTGAAGAGACTGGTTCTTTTTCATAGCGGCGCAGCGTGTAACACTGGATACACAACGACAAATTTATTTTAAGGATACCTGAATTCCGAAAAAAACACAGCAAATTTCAAAGCGGATGTCTTTTTGTCTAGTCTGTGCGAAATTCAGTTTACTCAGATAGTGAAACATTTACTTATGTTTTGCACTGCTCATAAACATTTATACACTTGATTAAGCCGATGCTTCATTCTAAGAAAATATTTGGTCATTATCAAAGAATTGCCCGAAAACAGGGCACTATTTCCTATCTCATACATCTACGTGCAATAGAGTATTCCAAGAGCCATGTCATGAATATGAAATTTTGTGTCGGTTACGCACGAATAAAAAGGGAGGAATATACAGTTAAGGGGTGAAGATAGTCTAGGATTGAACGCGATTGCAAATGTCGAAAGTGAAAAACTTAGGTGAAAGTTTTGTGATGTACCAACCTTGACGCAACTACTCTGTGAGTGCAAGTTTATCTCGCGGAGTCTGTTTGTCCATGGCTCTATACATTCCTTTTATATCGAACGAATTTTTTTGTTTGTTTCGAACGTTTTTATAGAGTCCACATTTCATTACCCAGTAACGTGGTTTCTACTTTCAAGAAATGAAGCTAAGTGGTAGCTCACTGGATTCGTCGTGGTTACTTGTCGACATGGCAACTTGAACTGCCTCACAGATCACGTGGTCCTTGTGTTTCTGGAACTTTTACAGGATGGGCACTGATTTCCGATTCTCGAGGAAAATGTCATGGGTGTGTACAAACGAGATTATGGAAAGGACAAAAACATCATCCTTTATTCAGGACTTATTGAATCAGTGGAGTCGCAAACCATCAATCAAACTTCTCAGAGATCTCCTTTCAAGGTTTTGTGCTAAGTTTGGTGGAAACCAAGAAGACAAATCAACTTTTCGTAAAAGCTGAGATGAGATGAGTTTTCAGTTCGTCATGCTTTACTCCGAGAGAGGTTTTGAACACAATTGACCTTTGAATTAGCTAGAGTCAACCTTGTCGACTGCAACTGCATCATTTTGGCTGTTATGGTTCTATCCAGAACATCTCTGGTCCGCATGTTCCCATGGAACTATGGGTAAGTGGTAGCCGTGGTATTTTGTCTTAATGCTTTAGTTCAGGATCTAATGAAAGGTCATTATACCAGCGTTCTCCGAAGTTACCATTGGATCTTTCTGTCTCAAAGTCCTTCCTTCACAGCTTTAAATTGCGCTGAACTGTCAAAACATTTCTTTGATTACCTTTGGGGAACTGCTCCATACCATCAGGAGTAGAAGGAGGGGGGGGGGGGATCGTTACACTCGAATGTTTTCCTTTCCCGTCAAAATGAGACTTCAAGCTAACTACTTTTTTCATCAAAATTTAGATTTAGATGGAACCACTCAGCAGTTGTACCGAACTACGTCACTGATTCACCAAGTCCTGAATTTTTATTACGCCTGATTTTCCTCTGGTTCTGACGAACCGCCTCTAAAATTCCGATGTCCTGAAACCGTGATTTGTACTTCAGGCCTTCGTTCCACGCTCTTTTTATTTTCCTCATGTTCGAACTCGTCGTACTGGACATCTTCGTCAAATGATTCATTAATCATGTTTCCGTCTACTCTATTCAATGTCACGGTTAAAGTCGGTTTCACAAACCGTACCGAATTTTTGGGTGTCCTCTTCACCGGGGTTCCTGGTCTCCCTGGGGTTCCCGGTTGGCCCGGAGACCCGGGTCGGGCATTACCATTGACCAAGTTACCTTTTTTCTCGTGCGTTTTAATAGTTGCGAGTACATGGTCGATGTCATCAATTTCAAACTCTTCACTCTCCCTGTGCACTATGGGTGGACTTTTTGTTGAAGGCTTTTCCGGCGGGTCGTCTACAAAGCCTGTGATGGCTTCCGAAAGTTCCGGCGGGTCCACCGTCAGTGTGTTTCCATAAAGAGGGGGGCTTTTGGGTGGAGTGTCTATTGTTGTACTCTGGGTACTAGTGTGGCTCTTTTTTCTGCCGTCAAGTGGAGGACTGTTAACAGCATTGAATTCCTCGCTGCTTCGGGAGCGGACTGGGAACGATTGTCGATGATTCATAGCTCCTGCGTATAAAGATGACCGTGCTCGTCTAGCCCTGGTGGATATGAGAACTGTGATCAAGAACCTCAGAAACAAATTCTTATTTAAAATTACAGATTGTAGTTATTGAGATGTTTGAGGCATATCCTAATTGATTATGAAATTCACTTAGAGAGTATTTCACAAAAGCTGTTACCCTCTTTACTGAGCTGCTTCTGACCCACTCGACTGAGCGACCAAAAAGCCTGTTGGGTCTCAGTGATTGTCTGCTCGATTGAATAACCACTTATCGATTGATTAATTGTATAATGTGCTGGTGGTTAAGCTTTAAAGACAGTTTTATATTAGTTCAAATTTTTCGTGAATTCGTTTCTTCAAATAGTTAGGAGAACTCGTCAACCATAACCGGCTGCCTTAGATTCATGGCGTAAACGTTTTTACCATTGGTTTTATATCTTCTTTAAAATAGTGGCAGCTGTCTTGTAAACTTTGTTATCGAGCCAAGCCGGAGTTTACCCCAGTTTCCTGGATGGGATGTTATTTCATCACCGGTCAAACCCCCTCCTCCAGCTTTTTCTCTCGCTTCCCTGACAGTTCGCCAGTACCCATACTGTGGGTTGAGAGAGAGGCCTTTTATTTATTAAAAACACAACATAGTCACCCACCCGAGTCTTGAACTCGAGCCCCTCGAGCCAGAGTACAACGCGCTCACCGTTAGGCCATCACGATTTCCTAAAAAAATTAAATTTTTTTATATATATATTTTAACTACACTCACCGTCCGCGGTATGGATGTATTTTAGCGTCCCCACCCAGAGATCCATTGACGACTGGCGATGATTTCCTTAGATCCAACCTTCCCTCGGTCATATCTGTACTTGTCATGTCCTCACTTGGTCTCGCCGACTGTAACATTAAAACATTTGCTGCCCCAACCATAGGCCGTTTGGATTTCTTAGGAAGCTTCATCTGCGCTTGCGCATGTGAATAGTACAGCGAGAAGTTACTTCCGATGATTGAGATTGGAAGAGCTGTGATGACGATTGAAAGGGCAGCACAAAGTGAGCCAAAGAGTTTTCCAACACCTGTCTTCGGGACGTCATCTCCATAGCCTACTGTTGTTATGGTAATAATGGCCCACCAGAAAGATTCAACGATGGAAGGAAAGTCTTCTGAATTATCACCCTTCTCTGCAAGATATGCACAACTGGCGAAGATGATTACGGGGACGATTAGCAATAAAACCAATAGCATCAGCTCGCGGGAACTGGCAATCATAGTTTGCTTGAGAATTTGGAATCCCAGATTCACCTTGAAAAACCGTAGTAGCCGGAAGAGCCGTAAAATGGCCAAGATGTCGTATTCAATTTTTGGCTCTCCATCTGGGTAATTGTCTGTGGTTAAGATACGAACATAAAAAGGCCAGATGGCAATGAAGTCCACCCAGTTCATTATCTGCTTAACAAAGTCGTGTTTGCTGGGGCACGTGGCCAGTCTGAGTGTAAACTCAACGGTGAACCAGACTCCACACACGCCTTCTATTATCACCATGGCAACACTTGCAGTTCTGTTATCTTTTACCACCTTCATAGTTTGCACGCAGTACGCCAGCACTGACAGTATAATGAACATCAATGAGACGAGAAACATAACCTGTAAATATACACAAAAATCTCTTTTATTTGTAAAGTCGGTAATCTGTACTCTGAGGGCTGCAAATGGTAAAACCCGTCAAGATGTAAGATATATTGATTAATTATGGGTAAAAAAGCTGCAGATTTATGCAGCGTGGAAGTTAATAAGGGCAGAATAAGAGTCTCGTAAACAGACTTTTATCATTCGCATTGATAGCTTTAGGTTACCCCTGGAAGAGTAAACTGAGACCCTTGACTGCAGCAGCAAATTCCAAGTATTTCGAAGCTCTGAGAAAACTAAGAGACTTCGAGATCGAAATAAATGAACTAAAAACAATATTTAAGATTCGCTCCAACGGTTCCCTGCAGAGAGTAATTACCAACAGACCAAACGTTGACGGCTATATGAACTATGTAATGGTTAGGTAGTTGAGAGGATTTAAGTTTCATTTTATCGACTTTTGTTTCCTTGTAATATTTCCACGAACGTAGTAAATCCCTTTCGCACGTCCTGCGTGACAGCTGTTTTTTATCGTGTTATCCTATGAAATTCTGCGCGGGAACTTGCGGGTGGGCTGGCGAAAATTTATCTCCATGCGCATGGCAGACATTTGAGCGATGTGTTTAATTTAGCGGGCTATAAACTTCCAAAGCACCTGTCATGCTGCACTGGCGAGCAACTCTTACGTAACTAGGAATTGTCAACGTAATTGGAAAGGTTTTGCCAATTCAGGAAAGGTTACAGTCCTAACGTTAGACCGTGCCAGTATTTGAATAGACGAGCATACTCCGAAAATAAAAAATCGAGTGATCCCTGGTCATGAACTCCTATATTTCAAAGTAAAAGTACGATTGCATGACAGAAGATTAGACACCGTTGGTGATACGATAAGGTCTAATTTTTTCCAAATTTGTTTCCAATTTTGAAACGAAACATGGTTGGATAAAACTGTTTATGGGTATTAAAAGAAGGCGGCTTTCAGTAATGCTGGTATAACTTTTGCTTTTATTATGTGGCCGTAACGATACTTTGTTTCAGTTTCACTCAGGATGTTTTATTTTTCTTCCGAGTATTTCTGACTTTCCCTTCTACATAGAAGCTCTCCCTCGCTTTTCGGAAAGAAAAATAATGCCCCCTACTGACGTTAAAAAGCAACAAAAAGGTAGGAACCATGCTGTTTTAAAAGAACTATTTTGAAATCAATTGTTTTTTCTGCAAATTACGTAATCAGCATAAGAATTCATCAGATGAGAAATTGTGTCTCTGGCATTCACAAAATAGAATGCACACCCTTATGTTTCACTAATCAATCAAGTAAATAACTGTTCCAATACCCCGGAACTCAGTTTTTCTTTTTCTAAAAAAATCTCTACTTTATAGGAACTTATTTATTACTAGCGGTTTTTTAATGAATATAAATTTATCCACTTAAATTATCTTCCAATGTTTCGTCAAGGAAAAAAGTTTAAAGAATTTAGTTTTTCTCAGAAAACTATTTGGCCACGCATTCTATGGGAGAAGAATTTCCCAGCAAGAACCCGCCTAACGACTCTGAGCGACCACTGTAATGTGTTCGTCTAAGTGAGAAATTGTAATTGGACTTTTTTGAAAAGCTTCGTTATGGAAATGAATTTTTGTTTTTGTCTGATAAATGTGCAGACGTGTGCATGGAAACGAAATGAAAATTAGCATGTTTGGGCAAAATCCTTAACCAAGTTTCGATTGGAAGCGTATCCTTCCCTAGATGATTTGACATTTTAGGATGGAAATTTTAAAAGCTCCTTAGAGTTTTAAATGAATACTAATATAAAGAGCTTGCTTCTATGCGAGACTTCCACTTTTCCATTACCAACAGTTACATTTCTAATGGTACCCCATTGATGTTTATATTACACGTATAGTCTCCGACCCCGCCCCCTTTTTGAGATTCATTTATCGGTGCATGATAAAAGACTGACTGCAATAATATTATTTTGGTAAAAAATGACATAGACCGTGAAATTTCCACATGAACTCAAAATTATCGACCAAAATTTTCACTCACAGATGTAACGATTTCAATATGCCCTGCTTAAATCGTAAAATAAAAATGACTTCAATACTAAATGAATTATTAGGAAAACATGGTTTCCATGCAGAGCTGTTTATGCCGATGTATATACACAATTATTTATGTTTGGATATATTTTGCCTTCAATTCAAATTCGTGGAAAGTACAGTATCATCGACTATTCTTAAAGCTGTTACACTGAAGAGCGGGCTTAAGTAGAAGGTTTAAATCTCGGAATCAAAAAACGCAATTTCTGGAGGGCGATTCGCGTCTGTTTCTTGAATTTATTTAACTCATTGTGTAAAGCACGTTTTTGGACAGAAACGTCTCATAGATATGAATGTTAAACGAGTTTTTTTGTTTAAATAAGAACATCACGCTTGAAAGCACGAAAATTCCTCAATTTTTGTCTTTTTTAAACAATTCGAACAAGCCGAAGGTTTTTTTTCTCTTTTTCTTTTCAACAGATGTTTCAATGAAACTTTCCGGTCTCCTAAACACAAAATTTTTACAACCCAATGGAAAAGACGTGTATTGTCATCATGGTTATTAAGATATCACGTTAGCAATTTGTAAGAATTCTTACATTTAATGATGACTTACAAATTTCCAATCGACACTCAGATATTTTAGTCGACAGGAAACCTTAAAGGGTCGTTGTGTTTTGGCGATAAATTTCTCGGCATTGATCCTTGTGTTAGCTTTTTCTGTTAGGATCCTTTCTTTTTTATCGTTATTATGGCGCTACTGCTATTGCTTTCCCAAAAGCTCTATAGATAGCATCATTTGATGTTAGAATGAGCGATTCATCTGGAAAAGTGACTTAGAAAAAAGGTAGAATCTCTGACGGAGTTTTGTCTTCTTTGTTTCCTTCGCAGACGTTTCTAAGTCAGCTTGCACACGATACAACGAATTAATTCACCAAGCGTCGCTATAATTCTTTGCCTTAGAAAAGAAAACCGCCGTTCGTTAAACACTCGTTAATAACGGTATATGATCGACCTTCTCGGAACGTTTTTCCTTTAGTAACCTTGTTAACAAACACTTTTTGAGCAACTTACCCGGGCCAGCTTTGAAGACCGTTGGTGCTCAAGAACGTTCCAAATCCTGGGTTTGTACTTTTGCCAGCATGACTGCTGCTCGCCTCCAAAATTCTCAGAAATCAACTCGCCGAATTCAGAGTTTAAATCATCCTCATCATCCGTCATCTCTGCCGCTTCGAAGAACTTCAAGTTTTCTTGAGCTTCTCTATGCTGCGTGTAGTAAGTCCAGCAACATGGTTCCATTTGCTTCTCGTCGATCCCCCAAAACAATAACTCGTCTTCAAAAAGCGGCCCGCAAACATCATGAGGACTATGAAGCTTGCCCGTGCGATAATAATTTATTATGGCTGCGAAAACGCCAGGATGTCGGTCAAAGAAATACTCATTCTTTTCCGCGTCATAGAATTCAGAGCTGTTATTCACGTTCTCTGTACACCAGGCAAGACGTGTTCCTGGGAAATTACGAAGAGTGCTTCTAAATGTTTCATGACGGACTCCACCGCAATTAATAACGATTCGATCCGGTCTCGAAGGATTTGGGTGAATCTCTTCTGCTCCGTCCGACATTTTCATTCAGGTTTTCATCGCGTCGAGATAATTTCCAGCGTTCGCCATTTCCCCTGACGTAAATACACACAATGTGCGATGTTATCGTTAGATTTGCTCGAGAGTTCGCTCCCAGCTACAAGAAGCTAACCGCCGCACAGGACACCAAACAAGACCGGTGCTGTAGTTGAACAAGCTCCGTATGGTAATTTCATCTATAAACACACTGCGGCCTATGTTTTCTTCTTGTGAATTAAAATTTGCCGAGTTTTTCTTCGCGTTATCTACACCTGACGAAACTCCGTCTTTATTCGCATTTCGCCATCCAGCCTTTTTTTTTTTTCAACGATAGAGAGGAAACTTCCCACTCATCAGTGATTGTTACTCTGTTTTGGTAATGGTTGCTGAGCAGAGCAAAGCTCCGTTTCAGGATAGGTTAGCTCTAGCAATTTGTGAGGCGATATTACAAAGCCATCGCATCCTTCCTTACACCTGCGCTAGCATAAATATTCATGTTGTACTGGGTGATTGCCAATTAGAAGGTTTAATAAAAGCCATCCGTGGACAATGTCCATTGAGTCATTTTATTAATATAAGAGTTCTCTGTCACACGCATGTGTCATTTTTGGACCAATCAGCGTCGAGAATTCTGCAAAACTCGCATCAGTTTCAAAATCTCTCGCTTTTGACTGGTTGAAATTAAAATTAACATCTCCAAAAAGCGAAATGGTGTTATGTAAATTTGCTCATAGAGACGGTCGCAATGGAAAGTAAACAGCAGAGCGAATGACGACAAAACAAAACGAACAATTTGTGAAGGCTTAAAAATTTTAATTCACGTTAATGAAAATTTGAAACCGGAAGATTGCACCTTAAACCTTTGAGAAGAAAACATGTGGCTTATCAGCGAAACAGAAGACTTTTAATCTCATTCGATGTCGCTTTTTCAATCCCGAACCTACATTTTTTTTCTTAGAAATATTCAACGGACAAAAATGCAAGTTCATCGGAAATATAAAAAGATGTTATAGATCTTCGTTACACACCGGACAAGTGATTAATATATTTCGGACTTATTTTCCTGTGAAACTTGGGATCCGCTGTTTGTTGTGACGTAATACCGTGTAACTATACTCTACAACTTGATGACAAATTTTGCAAAGCTATACATGTTATTGTTAGCCCTGATATTCATAATTCAAGCGTTCAGAAATTTGATGCCATCCAGGTGCTGAAATGATGAAAACAAAACCAAAATTCAGGACATGTACGTAAGCACGTACATCTTAGAAACGGTTCTAAAGCACACTGTTTCCTTTTTTTTTTTTTTTTTTTTTACTTTGATAACGAGTGCAAATGATGGCTTAAATAAAGATGCTGTATCTTTGGTGGTACCACTTATATACTTTTCCAGAATGACATTGCGTAGTCTCACACTGTTTTAATACTAAGCATTCACTGAACTTGTTCTCACTTCGCTGTCGCCTGAGTGATGAAAATTACTGCAGCCGGAAAACGAAGTCTGCTTTGTCCTAGGTAACCTACTGGGATGCCATCTGTATGTTTTCTCTTTAAATAATTTCGTATCACGAAGGCTATTCAAAGTAAAAAATAAACCGACAGCTTAAACGATTTCAGGCGATGTTTGTCGCAAGGCTCTCAAATGCTAAAAAAAAAAAAAAAGTTTAGATAGCACGAAAATAAGAGAAAAACTATGATACTTTCTCGATTTTCTCGCTAGTGACTTTGTAAGGTATCTCAAGATTTACATAACATTAACAAAAAAATTTTAACTCCCTATTCTTGTAACTTCCATAAACCAAACCTTCAGGGCTAAAGAGTTTGTTTTTGCCGACAAGATTTTAAAGTCTCCATCGATAATAAATAAAGTCGGCTTTCTCGCCAGGGGGTTCAATTTCCAACGGAAATATATTTCTTCATGGTAATTGTTGTCATGATGGATGTTTTACCAAGCTTCTTTCGTGGGCTGATATCAAAAGTCAGTTTATGAAGGCGCAAAAAGGCTCTAATTTTTTTTTCTTTTGAGAATGAAGGACAGCTTAGAGAGCAATTCGGTAGTGATCAACAGTTAGGACGATCACGAGGTGGAAGTACGATTTGTTAATTGCGAGTATGATCACAGAAAGAATTGAACGACACAAAGTCCAGTCACCAATTAATAAACACCATGACAAAATAAGAAAAATTAAGTAACCCACGGTTTAACTTATTCATGAATGAAAAATTAGTTGTTGATTTTTCCAAGACAAGTGAACCTCCAGAAGACACAACAGTGTTGATTGAACTTTTTCCCCCTCCCTCCCCCTCTGCATTCCATTTTGTAGCCCAGCGCCCGCTCAGACCATTTCGCGATATGTATGGAAAAAAAATTGTAGTTTCTCCAGTTGATATCTGATAACTATTTAAGTCAGGAGCCCATTACAAGTAATGGCTCCTGTTTAAGTTCAAATTTATTTTATTTTATTAATTTTTTTTTTTGGGGGGGGTGTTCAGTTTACCTTGACACTGTTTCTTAAAGGAGCCATCGTAATATTTTCAAATTTATTAAGTTTTAAAATTATTGATATTATTGCCTCTACCTAGATGATACATCCTATTTTACAGTCGCATATTACACAGTGATATTCCTCATGTCACAGTCTCGGTCATATTCCGACTCACTGTCACGGTCACGGTCACGGTCACACAATCACTGTTACAGTGAAAGTCTCACTATCACACCGTTACATTCTTAGTCATGGTTACACAGTCAGACTTTCACTCACACACGGAGTTGCAGTTATGGTTGTAATCACATCCACAGTGACGATCACGGTCACGGTCACGGTCACATAATCAAAGTCAAAACGTCACTCAGTCACAGATATAGTCACCGTCACAGTGACAATCACCGTTACAGTTTTGGTTATAGTCACGGCCACGACCGCAGCCATAGTCACGTTGTCACAGTCACAGACAGTTGCAGACATACCCACAGTCGCAATTACAGGCTCTGTCACTAAGTCACACAATCACCGTCACAGTCACACAGCCACAGTCACATGGTCTCAGTCAATCGAACTAAGTCAGATTCAGGGTCACAATCAATCTTACAGCCACTCAGCCACAATGACTTTCAGTCACGCAGTCACATTCATTTAGCCAGAGTCACACATTCACTATCACAGTCACAGTCAACAACTGCGCCCAGAGCAGATTACTTTTCAAAACCGCAACCGACTTTAAAAACTTTTCATTGTTGTCATTTAGCTCGTTCTACCACTCTCACAGTGATTTTTTTCTCCCTTCATAATTGTCAATCTACCGATCAGTAATTAAATTTTGTAGAAACAAATGCCACGGATCTTAATCGACATTTCGGATTTCCCTGGTTCTGTTGATGGACATTCTATTGTTCAGTGAGACATATTTTGTTTGTATTCTTTAGTAGTTGGTTTTTTTTTTGTTTTATCTACATCTTCCTTAAGTTAAGGGTAACAATTAGAGACCTTTCGTTACTCGTCTTTCGAGTTCTTTTTTTGGCGCTGGAAGTAAACAAGAATTTATTGAGAAAAGAGAAATCTGAAGTTTAAAATGAGGGTTGTTAAAGTGGTTTCTTTCGATTTTCAGTTAATATTTTGTGACAGATCACAACAAAGGAAAGCCGTAGGCACTTTTAGCATTCATATAGCAAAATTGAAACAATCAACAAACATATTGGACGTTGTTTGATAATCAGTTACACCTCAGACACAGAATGTTGTATTCTAGTCGAGGTGAACATTTTGATGGGCCTTTTAAAAGAAATGTGAAATAAACCCTCTTTACATTTGGCTGCGTTTGACAAAAATTAGTCGCGCGTTATACCTTTTTTTTGTTTTAACTTAACCGGACCTGCCTCTTGTTACAATTTTTTTCTGGTGAAACTGAGTCCCTTTGAAAAAAATTAAACCAGCTTTCAAAGCGCACCGATTTCAATTACAAATGACATCACAAACATTGTCTTGAATTTATCGTATTGTAAAGACATCTTTCTTTTAAATGGAGCGATTATGTCTTTGACACGTTTCAGCAAGAATAATTTATTCAAACTGTCACAGGATTGAACTTAAGAAATACAAAAGTGTCATCCGTTGCCAGGTAACTATATCAAGCAGGTGCAAAAGGCGCAATGAAGTCCCGGATGAGAATGAAAACACATCGAGACAAAGAGAGGAATATCCTGACTGTTTCTCGATAAATTTGTGGTAGAGAATTATTCAGCCAACTTTATGCCATAACTTTCAGCGAAGAGAAGGACAAAATGACTCCCTCAGAGAGGCGAGATACGATGAGGCTTGAAAGTCTTGGCGGAGCGAAGCCGATAAAAGAACTCCGCGATAGAGTGGTTCTTAATGTCGGTGGCAAGGTTTTCGAGCCTTATATCAGCACGCTGAAAAACATACCAGATATTCCACTGGCGAGGATCTTAGACAATCGCTCGAAATTAGACTATGATCCCGAATCGGGTGAATATTTTTTTGACCGACATCCGGCAGTTTTTCAGCAAGTTTTGAACTACCTACAAACGGGGAAACTTCATTGTCCCCGCAACATCTGCGGCCCTCTATTCGAACAAGAACTCGCTTATTGGGGTTTAGACGAGCAACAAATGGAATCTTGTTGCTGGCCGAATTACACAAAACACAGGGACGCTCAGGAAAACTTGCAAGCATTGGATTTCAGACCTAAATACGAAAATGCAGACGGTGAAAGATCGAGGCAAAGGTTTTACAACGATCCGACTCTGTCTTGGTGGCAAAGAAATCAGCCTATCGTCTGGGAAATTCTAGATGATCCATATTCATCCTCTACTGCGAAGGTAGTACGGAAAACATTGTAATTGTACGATTTTTTTTTTTGGTGGATCCAGCTTTGGTAGTAAATTATACTGAGGGCTCTCAACCCGAGCGACGAGTTCATTTCTAGTTTCTACCGCATAAACTGAATTAAAAGTAACATGAATTTTCCCAGAACGAAAATCTCCTTTGATCGTTGGAATTCTGATGCCAAAGCAACTTTCTATCAGTCGCAATTACAGTTATGAGCAACCATTTTTTTTGGAAGTGGGCGATTGGTTGTTATATAAAATGAATTGAGCAGCCCACAATGCTAACATAGAAAATGTTCATGTTTTTTTTTTTCTTGCCTGAGATGAAATGATCAAAAATCGACTTAATCTCTCCGTCGATGGCCCATTCGGAAATGTTTCAGCTCAGAATTCGCCATAACGTAACGTGCATCGGTTTTACAAATTTTACAATAATCCGTTAAAACGTTTGATCTGTTTTTACTATTCACCTATTTCGACAGGTTCAAAGTTTTTAGGGTTTTGCTAAGAATTCATTTTTGCCAAGTGGTGTATACTCGTCGGCACAATATAAGCTCGAATTTTATTGCCTTATAGAAAATTATGTGACAAAAGATGGTTTTAGGGACCAGTTCTTGCTCATCGCCTGGGGGGTGGAGGGGGGAGTGGGGGGGGGGGGTCATATGGTTTTCAGGGTAGTGGAGGAGGGAAAGTCATCTTCAACAGAGTTAAAAGGGGGAACGACCAATGAGGGGGGGATCATTAGAGTACTAAAGAGCCCCATGGGGGACTAGGTAAAATTAAAGAAAATTTTTCATTAAATGATCGTGTTTGTCCATTTGTTTTCGTCAGGTGTTCGCCTGGGTTTCTCTGGGATTCATCGTCACATCCATCTTCACAATCTGTCTGTGGACGGTTGAATACTTCAAGGGATTCAGAGAGGTCACCGTGACGCAGAATGTGACGCAGAATGTAACGCAGTCGACGGACACAACACTTGGTCGAAATAATAGTAAGTTTATCCTGATTAGAGTACAATCAAAAGAGGGTCAAGCTAAGAGGCTGGATTTCCATACACATTTTGTTCCAAAAGAAACCACCCATATGCTTCTATTTTTAGACTAGAGGCATGTGATGCCCGAGGAATAATGCTACTTTCTCCGAATTTATTGCTTAATGTTTGGGCGGAAAGCCAATGTTATATCGGATGTCCACAACACTTGAGAAAAATCATTCGCAGCGCACGATTTAGAAAAGGATTTAAAAACGAGAGATGTCTAAACCTAACGTAATTAAAGAAGAAAGCCAGCTTGAGTGATGCAGTCTCAAAGCTACTTCCTCTCTGAGATGGATGCTTGATTTTTCTTAAGTGTTTTCCTGCTATAATTAGGGTGGATTAAAAAGCTCGCACCCAGCTCGCCGTGAGTCTCCCAGGGGTTCTATGGTTGAGGCCATACCCTGACCCGGGGTATGTTAAGCGAGTCGACGCTTAACTCTATAGTCACAAATAGGGGAGGAGAACAGACGAAATGCTCTGAGTTGCCGGCGATGGAGTAGCCTCCCATCAAGATAGAGTGGTTGCAAATTTACTTTTGTAGTCACTTTTAAAAGAAGTGTGGGTTACTAGGCTCAAACAAATTCACTCCAGCCGTGTTCAAAATTTTAAACAATCTACCCTTCGTTTTTCAGCATCGGTGACAAAAACGGAACTTGCTGGTTCTCAGACCCCCATGGACGTGCTGACAATAATAGACTCGGTATGCACAGGTTGGTTCACCTTGGAGTTTCTGTTGCGCTTGGCTTTCTGTCCGAGCAAGTTCCAATTCGCCAAAAAGTTGCAAAACTGGATTGACCTTTTGGTGATAATCCCGCTATATCTACTCCTGGTGTTTGAACGCACAACTCTGATCGAAGTCCTAAACACAACGCGTATTGTTCGCATCTTTCGGTTCTTCAAACTGCTGTATGACCTCCAGATTCTGGGAAAGACTGTCAAGGCTAGTCGTCATCAACTGGGTCTTCTCCTACTTATTCTGCTCATCCCTGTCATAATTTTCTCAAGCCTTATCTTATACACCGAGAGGCAGTGGGGAACAGAAAAATCCGAGTCTGAGTTCCACAGCCTGCCCAATGCATTCTGGTGGGGCGTCATCACCATGACAACCGTAGGATACGGTGACATTGTCCCGGCTTCGTTTGCGGGCAAGGTTGTGGGTGGCATCGCCTCCATATGTGGCATCATCATCCTATCCACGTCTGCCTCTGTGATCGGCAGCACCTTTTCGCTGTACTACAACCTGGCCCAAGCACAACTCAAGATCCCACGGAAACAGCGTAACTTTGAGGTGGATTGCCAAAGCCTACCGGCTGTTTTAGCCTGCAGGACCAGCCAAACCGACTCCGCAGTGATCTCCAATACCTCAGATAGCGGCTATCAGCGGTCTCCTAATCGCCTTCAGACCTGTGATCGAAATAGTTTTGTGTTTGACGCAAACGCCCCATCATCTCCCAGGTCACCTTGCGCGTGCCAGAGCTCCCTGGATCCCCCTATTCCCTTAAAGCAAGTGTCATCGCCACGCCCATCTGTTCCCCTTACGCGGAAAGCGAGTATTAGAAGAGACAGTATTCTTGTGTAAATAAATATGACGTTTCCTGAGAGAGAGAAAACGTTCCAATACGGAAAAATGAACTTTTTTTCACCTCATCACATCCGGAACCTGTCATTATTTATCGCAGGGGCGGAGGAGAATCGGAAGATTTTTATTTAGACACGATAAAGCTCACCTGATCCTCCCATAAGGCTATGTCATATTTTCATGATCTTCCGCCATTGGCAATAATTGCTAGTCAGTTTTCTATAGTCCCTGTCTGTATACTCTGTTGGCGTCAACTAATTCCCTCTTTGATCCTCCCCTGAAAACCGAGTGAATGCCAGATGAAAGCAAAGTTTGCCAAGTTTAGTTGATAAAACCAAGAATCAGTAAAGCTAACAGATTTTGCGAAAAGGTTACTTAGCTTAATTTTTCCTCTGTATACATGTAACATGTGTTGAATCTCATTGTAGTTAAGGTTTAGAAAAATGTTAAAGCAAGCAATCACATTGTTTCACATGAAAGGAATACACGAGTAATCGTTAAGCAGGGTGATGCTAACCCATTAACCCCTAAGAGTGACTAGTTTCTAATTTCTCCATACAATATCACCATGAAATAAACATTAACGTTACGAGAATAAAGGAAATGATCACCAACCAAAGAAGCTCTTGATTGTTTCACAAATTCTCCTTGTCAGCACCTTAGGAAATGTACAGAGAACAGTATGGAGAATATGCATACTGATTTCGTGGTGTAAAGGGTTAGAGCCCATAGACTGAACCTGCAAGATGTTTGGGATCGCAGTTGAAACGTAGTGTCAACATTAATCGACGCGAGTTTAATCTAAACTGAACAACAAGAAGCGTATATTTTTTTGATTACAGCGTACAAATGATGTACAAAATATCAGCTTGACTCTGATTTCGCAAATCTGTCATTATATCACAAGCAGGTATTCAAAATTATTGTAAATATGACAGAAGAATAATAAGATCTTTTGCTCTGATTAATGGAGACATTTTTCATCGCGATTGCAAAATAGTACCAGGAGTGGGGTTCGAACCCACGCGGACAATTCGTCCATTGGATCTTAAGTCCAACGCCTTAACCACTCGGCCATCCTGGTGTCAGCGGGTTTCAAGGCTTGGTTAGATCATGTTGTAGGGCCGTAAAGTACGACGAGTTTCTTACACTTATTTTACGCGTCTTGAGTTCAATAAATCGCTTACTGACCGAGCTTACTTGGTCCTAAAGATTGAGGAATAAAGGGCGTGAGTTTCTTAAGAAACTGTGGTGCTGCGTCGTTGGGAGAGTATAACAGAGTAATTTAGTATTATTAACTGAGTTAATAACGTAAATAAGCCACCTGAAAGAGTTTAAAAGCTGACATTTGAAGCATATCGCGCCCAAAAAAATTTATCGACAGTCGGCGCTACAAACAGCTTAGAAGGAAAATACTGATTGTATTCCATTCACTCTCACGTTTCACCCTCACAACCACGCATTCTTAAAAGCTTTGAACTACTTCAGAACGATTCAGAGACTGGTACTATCTTTTTGCAATCTCCACTAATTTCAATCAAAGGTGACAAAAACATAGGCAACTTTATGGTCAGAAGTTCATTTCAAACCAATTTATTGTGAAGTGGTATTCAATTGCATTGGCAACGATTCCTGTCTTAATTAGAAGCGTAGGATAATCTTGCAAAGCTTCGTTTGAAAACCTTAAGTCGTTTCTGAATAGCCTTTTTTGAACAATACATTATCATTTAATACTCTGCCATAATCATTATGACTGCTTGATAGAAAATGAAAATTGATCCTCAAGTTAAATTCATCCGCGGTAACAGCAGGCAAATAAGCTTTCCTTTTTCCCACATCAACGTCAATTCAGCTACAGCGCCGACCGCCATGAGCTTTATATTTTCAACTTCTTTGAAGAGATATTCCAGACACTAATCTCAATCTTTTGTTTATAGGACAATCTATTCCAGTCCTTTCTAGAAAATCCTAAGCCGTTTTTGAGTGCACTCTACATATCTTAATTAATATCAGTGAATACTCTTGAAATTTAAGTTCACTGCTTCGTAAAGTAATTATCAGGTCAGCCAGTTAAAATACACAATCGATGCTTTTCTTTAATTTATATCCTTGTGGCGACATGCACATGGCCTTTACTTTGCTCTGAACAACGTCTTGGTTCAGGACGCCGATTTCAAATGAAAAGGGGTGGATACAAAAATGCCAGCGTAACGCTCCAGTAGTTCCCAAACAGAGTTTAATTACTTTTGCGACTCGTGAGCTGTTTTTTTGGACGTCGACACAGCCGGCCGAAGAAAAAATGGAGGTAGAAGAGAATACCTCGGATAGATGCCGTTGGATAAAAGTCAACTGGAAATGGGGCCAAATCGGAAGAGTGCAGCTTGGCATTTTCCTCCGCTTCAACCCGGTTGTCACGTTTCTGTCCGCCGCAATCATTTGGTCTATGGTGATTTGGTGCACAGTCCAAGCCAAGTTCGCCAAAGAAGAGATGTCGAGATGGACATTGTGGATTACAGAGGTCTTCACATGGATGTATATCGGTACCTCGGATATCTGGGCGGTGTTCATAGTGGTGCTGTATTTCTCCAAGTACGGAAACATGAAACTTGGAAAGCCAGATGACAAACCGGAGTTTGGTGATTTGACTTACTTTACTATGTTGTTCGCCGCCGGTGTTGCTATTGGGTTGTTCTATTTCGGAGTAGGTGAGATGAAATGATAGCTGGATGATACCCTATGGCTAAAAAATTATTTCGCGATTAAGCTTCCTGCAAACACAAGAACACAAATTGAACTTTGATTTTAAGTAATTTCCTTCTAATTCGAAAGAAGATCCAACAATACTAACTAACAATACTCCTTTCACAAATGCAAGAAATGCAAGGAACTGTTTTCTTCATTTCATCGTACTTGTCTTATGGGTAAATCAAAATCAAAGCGCTCCATTCATCATCACTCGGGAGGAAAGTGAGCACATTTCAACGGTCTAGATTAAAAATTTAGCGGTCCATGAGGCCTCGCCATGGTCTTCTGTGCAATTTTACTGTGCTACACAGCCTGCTCTATCAGGAAATAGTTTAATCATTGAATTGATTTTCCATTTCTTTTGATTTGACTTTCAGCTGAAACTGTTTGGCATTATGTACCTGGGGAATATGGGAATCGTTACTGGGGCAGGTAAATAAAACGGTATTTTAACCTGAGAGACCAATCTTATTTAGTCTGAATTCTGTCCTAAATGGTGAGGCAACTTCGAATTCCGACAGTCGTATTAAATCTTAAATACTACCAGTTTATTCTTATCGAGGAGAACCCAACACCATCATGTTAACGATCTCACGCTGATGACGCCTTACGGAGCCAAACGAGCTTACGAAGCCAAGTAGGGTCATGATGGCTTACTTTTCATTTCCCTTTTTTAAAGTTTTATTTTGATAGTGGTTTGTAAGGAGTAAAGTAAAACCAAAATGAAATGCACATACAAAACTGTCAACCACAATGACATAACGCAGCAATTGTTACGATATGAATTTATCAGGATCTTCTTCTAAAAAGCAGTGAAAAACTAGTGCTCCTTCCACCATCGCAATAGGAGCATTCTGCCTTAGCATTAGCATACCAGACACTACATTTTTGTAATGAATAAGGTTTGACTTTTCTATTGTCCAACATACGATTTAGTTGGACACCGGCCTCTGAAAAACGTCGTCTACTTCTAATAACACATCGTCAAGTAGCTCACAATCTCCTAATGGTGTTCAAGGTTGTTTATTCTTATATGCGACTCGCATTGCATACATTCAATTAAAGGGGATATATCTCTTAAAAACCAAAAATATTAAAATATTCTGATATTAGCCATGGGAGTTTATCGTTTAATTCTATTCAATAAAATTTCTTTGTGCCAACTTCAGTCGTATTTGAACTTCTTAATGGCCTTAGTAGAGAATCTGAAGGTCTGAGGTTCGATTCCGCGCGGGGAATCTTATTGTCTCTCTGTCCCACGCTGGTGACAAGGCGAAAAACATCTTTCCCTGAAGTTAATTTAGACACCTTTAATTTCTTTTTAATCCTGACATTTAGGTATAGCGATAATCAGCGTGCACAGGACGCCATCAACTTGACCTTGTTTCACTGGGGTGTCCATGGATGGATCGTGTATGCTGTAGTGGGTCTTCTTTTGGCTTTTGTGGCTTTCAGAAAAGGTCTACCCATGACCATTCGGTCCTGCTTCTACCCTCTGATTGGCGACAAGATCTACGGCTGGATGGGTGATGCTGTGGACATATTCTCTGTAGTGTGCACCATGTTTGGAGTTTGCACCAGTCTTGGTATTGGTACCATGCAGATCAACAGTGGTTTCAATCGTTTAATCAACTCTATCGAGTATTCCACAACTAACCAGATTATAATCATTTGGGCTGTCACTGTGTGCGCAACAGCATCTGTGGTGAGCGGCTTGAAAATTGGAATTCGTCGGCTGAGCGAGGCTTGCTTCACGCTGGGTATGTTCATCATGCTGACTTGTCTATTTGCCGACAATACTTGGCATGCATTAAATGTCTACGTGCAGAGTACTGGTTACTACCTTCAGTGGATCATCCAAATTGGCTTCCATACAGATGCTTTCGCACAACTGGGAAATGCACCCGATGGAAAGCAAGCTGAACGATGGTTCAACGACTGGACCGTATTCTATTGGGGATGGTGGATAGCCTGGTCACCATTCGTGGGCATGTTCATTGCGAAGATCTCCAAGGGAAGAACCATCCGACAATTCATTAACGCCACAATGACAGCTCCAATTCTTTACGTTTTCTTGTGGCTTTGTATCTTTGGTAGTGCAGGCTTGAGGATGGAACGTGATGCCGCACTAGCAAACATAACGTGCTCTTCCCCGAAGGGAGGGGCAGGAGCGACCTCCTCTTTGAATGGCCTATACCGTCTGTCTTGCCGACAAACGACCGAAATGTGGTTTGATGTTATCGAACAGTATGGAGACCTTGGAATGTTCCTATCTGTGATCTCACTCATCAGTATTGTTATGTATTTTGTAACCAGTTCCGATAGTGGTTCCCTTGTGATTGATTGTCTGTCAGCAAATGGAGATCCAGAACCTCCTGTCATACAGCGTATCTTCTGGGCCCTGACAGAAGGTGCAACAGCTACAGCTCTGCTGAATGCTGGTGGTCGAGACGGTCTTGTGGCCTTGCAGGCCATGTCAGTAGCATCCGGCGTCCCTTACACCATACTGCTTTGTTTTATGTGCGTGGCACTATGGCGGGCTGTGAAGATGGAAGCTGGTGACCTCGATCCAAATGGTCCTCAATTCACCACCAGTCTCTTGGAAGTCCTGAGCAACCCAACATTAAAGAGTGTCGGCAGGGTCCTGTTCGCCATCATTGCACCGTGGTACGCGATGGGAAATGCTGCACACAAGATTGATAGACAACATGGGAAAGGGTGGTACATGACGATCATGGCAGTCTTGTTTTATCTCTGGATTATCCTTATGGCATTGGAGCCTGTCGTGGATTCCATTTCTAACGTCGCGTGGGCCATACTGATGGGATTCTTCGCTTATGCCACCTCCATCCGCTACTCCATCCGCGAAGAATACAATATCTATGGCAATCCGGTCGAAGATTTCTTCGCGGTAATGATAGTGTACCCGTTTGCCGCGTACCAGATGGAACACCATATGGATAGCGCCCATAAACTGGATACACCACTGAATGACGCGGGTAAATTGAGTGATCGAGAGGGAGAAAAACGAGGCCCGGCGGATGACGTTGGGGCGCCTCAGTACAACTATGCAATGGAACGTTTTCCAGTAAGTCGTTAAAATTCTTATCAGTCAAAAAGTCGACGTCATGTACATACGTTAGGTGCCTGTCTACTTTTTGAGCTTATCATTTAACTTTAGTTCAACAAGTACTTTGTCACATTTCCATATTTTTCATTACAATCAGAGGAAATCACACTCTTGGGACACTCGCCGTTTTTTTGTCGGCAATTTAGCACGCTGGGTTGTATTGTAGTTCACCACGCCTCTCATCTCCACTTTTTAAACAAAACTATTTTCTTGGTGACTCATTGAACGTTGATAGGACAGTAATGGGGGGACTTTTAGGCAAGCCTCTAACTCTAAAGAAGTTAGAGAATGGTATTTCCTTCAGCGTTTCTAGAGCGTTTTCCGCTGATTTTAAGATATTTACCATAATATTTCTGCCAATTATAAGAGATCTTAAAATATCACCAACGCAACGGAGAATTTTACTCAGTAGTTCGAGAAAGAACGTAGGTTTTTAGATTTTGGTATAGTGTATGCCTTTCGTTCCACGAGTGTATTTTACTTTTGCAAAAAGTAATGAGAATTCCGTCCATAGGAGGTGTTACCTGTTTGTACAAATGCTCCCGAAGCCGAGGGCAGCAGTGATTGGAATCATATGGAAACTGCCAATCAGCTGGATCAAACCCATCGGGACATGGAAAACACGAATGATCCGGACAAAGCTAGACGACGATCGGCTAATAGCAGAAGGAGTCCACAACTAGGGGATAACCTAGCCGTGAAAGATGACATAGCAAGTCGTGTAAGTCTCTATTCAACAAACGAAGGGGATGTAATTTAAGGTGAGAGTGAATTCATGAGAAAACTTTTACCAATTAGATTCTATTTTTCCCGACGTATGTTCAGTAATCGATCACAGATGACGTTTGAAATGTGGTAGGAACAAAAAAGGGGCACACGAGGCGCAGTAGAGTGTGTCACTGATGTTCTTACCACATCCCTTGGCATCTCATATCATCTGTTACCGAACAGACCCATGGTAACTGTCTTATATCATAAATTAGTAAAATGTTGTTAATAGTGACGATATCTATGCGTCTCTTCTGCGAGAGACCGTAAGTAAGAAACAATTAAAATGTGTGTAGACCTCAGCATATCATATAATCATAACGAGCGGTGATGCGAACGTTTTGCACCTATAATTCTTCAAACTTTATCAATCATTATTCGGGATTTTCTTACAAATCTATATGTAAACGTATTTTTTAAGTCATTGACTGATACTTGTAAATTAGAGTTCGCGTTTTATGGCAAATAAATAAAAAAGAAAAAAAAATACAAATTACTCAAGCATATATTTTTTTTCAGATTGTCTGATTTCCCACAATCATCGCCAGAAGAGGCTGCATATAATTTACACATGCAAATGAACTGGTTAAGCTGTGGCATGGTCGTCTTCTTTTCCTCCTCAAAATAAGTCTTCTTGCGGTTTTTTGATTCCCCGGTGTCACTATAGAAGACAGGGAAGCGTTTGTCATAATTGTCAGTTAATTAAATTGTGTCATTTGTTAGGGGCAAGTCATTATTTATCGCCGGTTAGAATGGGGGGGTTCCCCCGTACGGGTCTGTGCCATTCTTATGATACGCCCCTCTTAACAATTAATTGGCAGTTAATTTACTATAGTTCCCCCCCTCCCCCCTCTTCTTTTACTTTATTCGCGACGACTGATATCCTCTCCGTTCTCCCTGAAAACCATATGTTTTTCCTCCCACCTTCCCCCCCCCCCCCCACCTTTTCCCTTACGGGTAATAAACAATGAATAATGGTCGCTACAATGAGTGATACCGCTGAAATTTGGGGTCAAACTGCGATTTTCATTTTATATTCATTTTGGGAGCCACCCAGGGCTTGTCGAGTAGGTCAGGTTTCATACAAGCTTTGGAAAAGTTGAGATCTTTTGAATGAGCTCTTCAAGGCTTCAGAGGAATATAACATCAGTGCAGTTACGCAGCTTTGAGCAGAAGAGTTTTTTCGAGCGTGTTTTTGTTCTTACGTGTGGATAAACTGTACTGTATGAGTAGATATTAGATAAGTAGGTGAGGACTCTTGAAGAGACCTTGAACGGGAATGGTTCGATCATTGCGAGCCGAAGTTCGAATTTTATCCCTCACTCGGAGAGTTCGAAGTTGGATTTTTCTGAAATCCTTCATCTTTTACTGGTGCGCGTGATCCGTGTTCAAAATTCGTGCATTTGAAGTCGCTCTAATAAACGCGTGGAAATTTTTCACTAGACTTTTCTCTGACACAGGGAGAGGTTTCGTCTCTAAGCTCTAGTTTTTTGTAAGTATTCGACCTGAAGTTGTAGGAGGCTGTCGTCAAAGACTTTTTCAGGTCAATGAATTAAAAACTGTTTTTGTCTATATCTGTGTTGTCTGTTGTTTTTCAGTCCCCTTTCTCACCAATTGTGTAATCGTGAGTGACAAAAAGTGAGAGCCGGGATGCTCTTTACAATCGATCATGCAGATCAAGTGTGCCACACACGCATGTGTTACTGACCGCGAATTTTACCCATGCCATGCTCTTTTGGAACATTTATCCATCCTTTGAATGCGTCCTCACAGTTGAGTCAACACATTGCCTGTTAACATCCAGAAGTGATTGAAAAGTAGTTTATCTATATTTTATATGTTCCAGACGACTATTTAGAAACTTGTAAGCCGTTATTGGCTGAGCCTGCACGCAGTTCCTTATTGTTAGCACCACAAGACACGCGTTTGCTCTGCACGCAGGAAGATTTGAGACGAGTTGGGGAGAGTTTTGTGGAAAATCTGGCACTACTAATGAGGTAGACTCCTTTCAGACCTCTCCTTGGATCAAGTCGCTCAATGCGTCACCCTTCCTTGCGGGCTGAAAAAAGCTGGTACAGAATCTCTAATTTTAATGTGGACCTTCGCGTTGGCTATTACTGGTTTAAAATGACAGCATATTCTCCAGCTTTTTTTGCGCGGAAATCTGTATCAGCCAGTTTTGAAAATTACTTGTCCGACCTTGAGAATTTTAAAAAGGATAAAGGTTGCAAGTACAACAATACTCCATGGTTTAACTTCTCCTTACTTCTGCCATATAGTTCTCGTGATATTAGTTTGGAGAATTTGGTATCGGATCAACTAATGATTTCCTAATTCATATTTTTCTTTATTCTCATCACTTGTCTGTTCGATAATGTATTGATATTGTGAGGAGAAATTCTGCCTTGGTCACTTATAGGAGATAAAGGGTTAAGACTTCCTTTTGAGCATTCCTGAATAAAGACAACGATTTTCCTGAGGACGTTTTTTTTTCTTTCTTAAAAAACATGCGTCAAAGTCGATGGGTCCGTCGACGAATAATGTTTTACGTGACTCATTACACTCACCACAGGGTCATCTTAACTTTTAAATCTATGACGTAGAAACTGTAAGACAACTTTTTTAATTAACACTCTGGATAAATTAAAGCTTTGTTCAAATGCAAACCACAATTGAAATGCTTATTTCATTATTTATATGCAAAACCACAACCACACGTTATCCTGCACGTATTTTCAAGGTCCCGTGGATGTTTCGAATTTTCAATTTCGGGTAGTATTTCTTCCCTTCCTTTGCGACTGACCATAGGAATTCCTTTAATGTTTTGTCCTAGGAAAAGGGAATAACGCCCACAAAAACTTTGTAAGTCAAATCAAAATTGTTTTCTAAAACGAATGTTACTTTGATAATACATCTTTTAAGGCATCAACAACCTTTCCTTTTTTTAAAAATTTTTGCATGCATTGATTTGACGCACAATTAGGCTTGAAAACATAATTTGGTGGAGTTAACATAACTTATAGAGCTGAGTCTTTTCTTTAAGACAAAAACAGTAAGTTATGTGGGAAATGTTGTGGAATTCACGCCAGTGGGCGGGTTGAAGGGGGGGGGGGGAAGAGAAGGGCAGAGCCGCACAGAGATACTGTATCGCCTTCTGCTCCAAAATTACTGTTCCAACCTATTCCCCCCCCCCCCGTGGATTTCCCAAAAGTACACTTTGGAAATATATATATAAAAAGAGATGTAAAAAGGAAAATTTACTGCTGAGTGTGGTGCATTTGGGTAACGATAGCGACGCAGGGCTAAGCTTTTTATATCAATGAATATCAATGAACGTATCTTTTAAACAGGCCTATAACTCTTTTTAATTTTTTTTAAATGATAAATATGTCTAATCATCTTAAAATTTTTAACTTAGTTTATTCCTATGTATTTTTGTTTCCCTTTTAATAATCTTTTATGAAAAGTGCCATGGACGACTAGAGGATTTGGCGCTATATAAATATTTTTGTTTTTATCAATGTTAACATCACCGACGTACTCGATCAAAGAGAGAGACTTTGCATCGCCCAAAGCAACTTTTGAGTTGCTGTTTGTCTTCTATTGGCCAGTCCACGCCACAAAAATTCCACGTGGTTCCCATGGAGAAAAAAAATTGCTGTTATATTTAACAATTGATTCATACGTCAGCGTGCGTTCATCGAGATATGAAGCACGCGGGAAGTTTGGAGAGCACGAAAGATGCGTGAGAGTTGCTCGAGGCGTAGCCGAGAGCAACTCTAGCTTCTTAAGTGCTTTCCAAACTTCCCAATTCCCAAGAAGTGTTTTTATAACATTTTCAACCCGATGGAAAAATTTTTTCCTCGAGGGATTTGTTTGCTGACGTCACAATAAGAATATGAAGCACGCTCGCGCAATAGAATTTGAGTAGACAAATTTACCAGCAATGTTATAATGACAAGTGACAATTTTAGTAGTAACCCTACACATTTAATTAAAAAAATACCATGTGATGACAAATTGATGATATGGGGAAGTGTCCGAGGGGTGGTATCACCTAGGAAACGGTTATTGAAGATAAGCCACTTGATGCGGTCGCGTTTTTATGACTGGATTGGCTATGATGATGTTGCGTTTTCGATAAAGTTACAAGAATGGCAGTTTGAGGTAAGAAAATCTTCGTAAGTAGGGATTTAGAAATGGAAAGATTTGCAGTTAAAGAGTTGTTACATTTGCCCGAAGTGACTGAGGAGGGGTCAATAACTTGCCACAGAATAGACTGAGAAGGAAAAACTGCACCCAAGCATCCTCCCCCCACCTCGAATAATTGTGTATTATCTGAAGCCCTAGAGCGCGCCTGAGGTAACAACGGTATTGACAATGGTTCTTTATTACCATCAAAGAAAAGAAAAAGAACAAGCTATCACTTTAACACTCAGCAATAGCTGTTATTGGACTTCAATAACCAGCACACATTGGTTAAGAAAAAGACACAGAAACACAGAAGTATCTTTGGACAAAGTTGAACTGTTGGCAAATTGAATAATTTGCATGTACCGTTCGTGGAGTTTGTTGTTTTTAAGTTATTTGCATAACTGTGAAGTGGGATTTTAGTCAATGCTTTTGTTTTGTTTTGGTTTTTTTTCGTAATTACGTCGCCGTCTCCAAGAATCTAATGGAGTTATTGTCTTGGGAGTTCAACAAGCGAGCTTTCCAAAAGGAAAGCACTGGCCGCTATTGACTTTCTATCTGCATTCTCTTTGGTAAAATTTCCACACAGCCCCATACTATTGTAAAACAAATCTGTTTTCCCAATGGCAATGTATCGTTTTTGTCATTGTTTTCTCTATCCAAGAACTGAATGCATAATATAGTAGGGGGCTGCGCGGAAATTCTACCTTCTCTTTAGCCAAGCAACGCTAACATCAATTCTGATCTGCGGAGCCTTGGGCAACCCTTGCTCGTCTCTAGTTTTTTGGAAACAACTTGAATCGTTTCTGACTGAGCCCTCTATAACCGTTTTATTAACAATCAGTACTCTCCCACGTTCATTTTTTACTGCTTAGTAAATCAACTAGCACATCCATGGTCAGTCAGATAATAATCGGTCTCGCAGTTTAAGTTCATACATATTGCAGTTGACGCATTATAATTGTATGAAAGTGTTCTGTACTTTGCCCCTGGCCGAAGCCTTAGTCAGCAAAGGACCAATATGAATTAACAAGGGGCGGATGTGTAATGCCAACATCACGCTTTGGTGGCTCACAAAACATAGTTTACATACTTCTTCCGGTGCTTCGGCGCACTTTGCTAGTTGTCCTTTAAGCACTCAACTTGGCGGCAGGCAAAGCAATGGAGATCGAAGAGAACGCTGCAGAAAGGTGTCGTTGGGTACGAGTCAATTGGAAATGGGGCCAAATCGGTAGTGTGAAACTTGGTATCTTTCTCCGCTTCAACCCAGTTGTCACGTTTCTTTCCGCCGCAATCATTTGGTTTTTCGTGATTTGGTGCGCAGTCCAAGCCGACGTCGCGAACAAAGAGATGTCAGGGTGGATGTTATGGATTACGGAGGTCTTCTCGTGGATGTATATCGGTACCCAAGATGTCTGGGCGCTGTTCATAGTTGTGCTTTACTTTTCCAAGTATGGAAAAATGAAACTTGGAAAACCAGATGACAAACCGGAATTCAGTGATCTGACTTATTTTACTATGCTGTTCGCCGCCGGAATCGGCATTGGGTTGTTCTATTTCGGAGTCGGTAAGATGTGTTAATTATTTATGTTATATACGTATACCGTCAGCTAACAGGAAGATCTAGAAACCGTTTACTGCGAAAAGGAAAGAAAAAGTGAACCACTGATTTCGCTTACTTTCCTTATAACCCTTTACTAGATTCGCTAGAAAAATAACAAATATCATCTGTTAACAAAAAGTGCAAATGCTTTTGACTGTGAACTTCGTAAACAAATGACAGCGAAAATTAAATTTTTGCCGTTTGCGTTCGCTGTTCGCTGTAACGATGATTTATATCGCATTCAATATTAGTACACAGGCGCCCATCTAGAGATGTCTCTTAGTTAAGTTTCCTTGGCAAAGGAATTTGGCGGCGTTATTGCACACGTTTAATTTACGACAGTATTTGTAAATACGGTCCTCGAGTTGAAAAGAGGTGCAGCGGTCGCACCCACAAACAATGTAAAGAGTGGAAAATTTATCGTTTTGTAACATTTTTCACTCGCCTAACTTTCATTTTCTGTTGAACCAATATCAAAGCCACCATTTGAGATTGTGTAGTTTTGAAGCTAGTCAAAACAAATGCAAATCTCTTCACCATTATTGTGTAAATCTTGAACGTGTAAATGCTGAACTATTTGCCGTTCGCAATAAACAATGTTCTGTGTATCTCGTAAATCTCTTCATAAATTAGTCTAAGAGAGATGTAGGCAAGTGTTTTCACATAAAGGAATTGTCGTTTGTACTTGTTAATCTCCTCGAGTACTTCCAAAACGGTCATGAAGTGGAAAATAGTTGCGGTCTCGGAACGGAAAAGTACAATTACTGACGCAGTTTGATTGTTAAAATCCACGCTCTTGTACCGTTTTGTCACACATAGTCTTCCCATTATTTGTGAATGCACTTAATATTTCGCCGCGTCATAAGCTTATCGGTTAATGAGATGTGTGAATTTACTAGACCCTCACGCACCAATCGTTGTTGATAAACTGATGAGAACGTTTCTTCCGCACGCCGTGGTCAGGTGTTACTGACCTCCTTAGAAAACTCAGCCAATGCACGACAATGGACTATAAAAAGAGAAACTCAAACATAGCGGGTCACCAGTTTAATGGCACGTTCAAGAACAATTTCTTCTTTGTTTTCGCAACGCCACAAAAAACAATTCAGCGACAAGTCAGTCAAGCACAACATTGAATATTCAATTCTGCGGGAAGAAAAAGACAGCGAAACGAAATCAAAAAAGCGTATTGCAAAAACGTTTTTTAAGTGATGTCAAATCTTTGAAAGGAACATTTGTAAACTGGGTAAAATTTCCGCACAGCCCCATCCTACATTATGCATTCAGTTCTTGAACAGAAAAAACAATGACAAAAACAATACATTTCCGTTGGGAAAACAGATTTGTTTTACAATAGTATTGGGCTGTGCGGAAACTTTACCGTAAACTGAACTGCTATCCAGTGTACGGTTCCATGCAAGAGTTTGAAAAAAAAACATTTGGCGTGTACTTTGGAAGATTCCATTATCTTCAACAACGGCAAATGCTTTGAAAACCAATTGGATGATCATCAGTCATGAGCAGATGAGTATAAACTTATAAATGGTAACCGGCTCCGTCTTTTTCTCACTTGCCCGCCGACGTAGCATGACATTTTCTTTAGAACTTTAAGCTTCTTTCAAAATCAGATTACAATGGAAAGTTTTCAATTCAATTGTGGCAAAATTCCAACATTCCAGTTTTGAAATTATACAATAAAACTATCCGCGAAAGAAATGAAATTGGATGGTTAGGGTATTCAAATTTGCTTAGCTGTTCTTTTGATCATAATTTCAAAATGTGGCTTCGAGCTCGATACCGCACCGCTAAAACTTTCGAGAAACGGGCTCCCGGGCTTTTTGTCAAGAACATTGCACTCTTAGTCATTTGACGGTTGAGTACTTCACTATGGTTGAAGAGATAATGAATTATTCCACCATATCATTGCAGTTTGGTAGAACAGTGAAATGTGAAATTTGGCACTGTTGTAGCCGACTACGAGAATTCTGGCTGCCATAATGACCTGCGTTTTCCGACTGCCATAGAAGTCGTCAATCATCTATGTCAGATTGCTATATAAAGGACATTTCAAGGCGCTGTAATGTTTGTGAAGACTTCATTGAATCTTTACTGAATGCTCGTAAGCTGGGATCATTGAGTTCCCATATATAAATCTCTTTTAGTACCTTTTAGAAAGTCAATTCATTTGGCCAACTGGACATCTGCTTGCTTTCATTGGCGTCCAGTACTGAAAGCAGCAACAAGCAAACTCTTCTCTTCTCCATATTAGGGAGCGGTTATTACTGAGGGGGGAGGGGAGGAGTGGGTTAGGAGGATTTTGGTTGTGTCACAATAAAATTCATCTGGTCTTCCCCCGTCGTTTGCAGTCAATCCTTCGACGCCCCCCTCCCCCGGCGATAAAATATGACTGGTCTCTTATATTAGTGACAGCTCATTAAAGGAGGACATTCATACCAGCGCACACATAGCTTCCCCCCCGCTAATCGAAATGTAACAAAACCTCATTTGGAGAGTTGATATTTTGGCTGACAAACTACGATTTCAAATATCAAGAAAAATTTCGACAATTTCTTGGGTTAGGGCATTAGTAGATAACAACGTCTTGTGGCTTATGTAAAAAAGGAACTGTTAAATAAAATTCATCGCAATTCTTTCTTAGAAGAAAAGCTTTGAACACAACATTTGGGAACGCTTAACAAAATTACATGCCTTTTTGTCTTTTAAAAAATTTCTCACCTCTTATAGGCAAATTAAAACCAAACCAAACTACGTGAAATTGGAGGAAAATGAACATATGAGAGAAGCCTAGGGATTTAAGTTGACCGTCTATGAAGCCTCGTCATGGTCTGTTACAATTTCGTAATTTTGTTGTGTTACACAACTTGCTTGATCGGGAAATAATCGAATCACTGATTTTAATTTTTTTTGTTTCCACTTTCAGCTGAACCTGTTTGGCATTATGCACCTGGGAAATACGGGAATCGCTATTGGGACAGGTAAATAAAACAGTAGTTTACGCTGAGAAACCAATTAGTTTTAGTCCGGATTCAGTCCAAAATGGTGCTGTTACTTTCCACAATCGAATGCGATCTAAATTGTCTCTTCGTATTGAGGAGAACATAAATTCGTAAATAACTCGACAATTTATCCTGAGAAAGTAATTTGACTGAGTCAAAACCCAAAACCATGCTGATAAGGCCTTGAAAGGTCAAAATAACGTCGTAGGTACGCTCTTGATGGCTCACGCTTTTTTGGTAGTTAATTAAGTGCTAACTAATGTCATTTCCAGTTGTACCTCAGCTTGGAGCGCAACCTATGGAGTTAACAGATCAAAAAGTATGTCTCTATATTTTAGGAGACGCATGCACAGTGCTCACCAGGTAGCGTTCTGGGCTCTGGGTCGGGAGGTCTGGGTTCAATGCCTGGCTAACCCAAATATAAAACTACGCAGACAGAAGCCCTTGAAATAAAACTTCTAATTTCGATTAATAATGTTCATTTAGTCGCTCTTTATTTCTGTTTCTTTAAACATTTAGGTACAGCGATAATCAGCGTGCCCAGGATGCCATCAACTTGACCTTGTTTCACTGGGGAATCCATGGATGGATTGTGTATGTAGTGGTGGGTCTTCTTTTGGCTTTTGTGGGTTACAGAAAAGGCCTACCCATGACCATTCGGTCCTGCTTCTACCCTCTAATTGGTGACAAGATCTACGGCTGGATGGGTGATGCTGTGGACATATTCTCGGTAGTGTGCACCATGTTTGGAGTTTGCACCAGTCTTGGCGTTGGTGTCATGCAGATGAACAATGGTTTCAAGCGTCTGAACCCTTCCATCGAGTTTTCCAATACCAACCAGATTATCATCATTTGGGCCGTCACAGCCTGTGCAACAGCATCTGTGGTGAGCGGCTTGAAAATTGGAATTCGTCGGCTGAGCGAGATTTGCTTCACCCTTGGTATGTTCATCATGCTGATTGGTTTCTTCGCCGACAATACTTGGCATGCGCTGAACGTCTACGTGCAGAGCATTGGTTACTACACGCAGTGGATCATCCAACTTGGTTTCCATACAGATGCCTTCGCACAACTGGGAAATGCACCCGATGGAAAGCAAGCTGAACGATGGTTCAACGACTGGACCATATTCTACTGGGGATGGTGGATAGCCTGGTCACCGTTCGTGGGCATGTTCATTGCGAAGATCTCCAAGGGAAGAACCATCCGTCAATTCATCCACGGCACAATGACAGCCCCCATTCTCTATGCATTCTTGTGGTTTTGTATCTTTGGTAGTGCAGGCTTGAAGATGGAGCGTGATGCCGAATTAGCAAACATAACGTGCTCTTCCCCAAAAGGAGGGAGAGGAGCGACCTCCTCCTTGAATGGTCTGTACCGTTTGTCTTGCCGAGGTAAGAACGACATGTGGTTTGATGTAATGGAACAGTATGGAGACCTTGGAACGTTCCTCTCTGTGATCTCACTCATTAGTGTCATTCTGTACTTCGTAACCAGTTCCGATAGTGGTTCTCTTGTGATTGATTGCCTGTCAGCAAATGGAGATCCAGAACCTCCTGTCATACAGCGTATCTTCTGGGCCCTGACAGAGGGTGCAACAGCTACAGCTCTGTTGAATGCTGGTGGCGAAGAGGGCCTTGTGGCCTTGCAGTCTATGTCAATAGCATCCGGTGTCCCTTACACCGTACTGCTTTGTTTTATGTGCGTGGCTCTATGGCGGGCTGTGAAGATGGAAGGTGGTGACCTCGATCCAAATGGCCCTCAGTTCACTACAAGCCTCCTAGAGGTCCTGAGCAGCCCAACATTAGAAAAAGTCGGCAGGGTTTTGTTAGCCATCTTTGCCCCGTGGTACTCGATTGGAAATGCTGCCTACAAGATTGAAAGAGGAAAACATGGAAGATGGTGGTACATGACGATCATGGCGGTCCTATTTTACCTCTGGGTCATCCTGATGGCGTTGGAACCAGTCGTGGATTCTATTTCTTACGTCGCGTGGGCCTTCCTGATGGGATTCTTCGCTTATGCCACCTCCATCCGCTACTCCATCCGTGAAGAATTCAATATCTATGGCAATCCCGTCGAAGATTTCTTCGCTGTAATGATAGTGTACCCATTTGCAGCGTACCAGATGGAACAACATATGGATAATGTCTACCTGCTCGATCGCCCCTCTGATGCCTACATGGATAAAGCAAAACCAAGCTCGGCAAGTGGCATGGGTGCATATCAAGAAAATAACCCAAAGCATCACTTGAATCACTCCAATGAGGTGGCAAAGCCCATGGAAAGTGGTACCTGGACACCTTCGATGTCAATGCAGAACCTGTCTTCTAACGGGCCTCATTATAACCCTGCTATCGACGATGATGACACCTCAGGTCGGAAAAACCCTTACTACTCAAAAACTGAAGTAATTTAAGGTGACCGTGAATTCATGAACGTACGTACATACGATAGGCGCATGCGTATTTTTTCAAAATTATCATTAACCTTAACTCAACCTTGTGTGCTATTATGGTCCCAGCTTCGCAAGAAGAAGCTATATTTTGAGGATTGGTATTCTTTTGTCGGCATATCCAAGCGTTTTTTTCGGTATTGCATGAGAACTTTCATTACAAAATCCCCAAGACTGACCTTTTTTTTCAGTCATTAGTCTTTTCTCTAGCATCTTCTTATTTAAAATTACGATCAGTAGAGAAAAATTCTGTGGGACACATATTGGGTCAATCAGTGTGTCTAAGGCTTTCTCTATAAGAGGGTTGATTTAACAAACTAAATGTTCATCCACTGTTGGTTTTCGGCCCTCTTGACACTGCTCGCAAAAATAAACGTTTAGAAAAATAGATTAGGCTAAATTGAGGATTGTTTGAGACGCAGTTTGTTGAGCTACGGCTAAACCTCATTTAAATAATCAGACCTTAATGTGTTTTTGTCTCTTTACATGGTCGAATTGGTGCTTGCCTCTCGTCTCTACTCCTTAGGCATTGCTGATATACTAGTGCTAATAGGGCGATAACGAGAGAATTTTTAAAGAAACCTGAAACCCGGTTTTTACATTTATTTTTCATGAAGTGTCCCAAGAGCTTTTTTCCGCTGATTAACAGTAATTGTGACTGTCAGTTATCATTCATAAGAAAATGTCGTAAAGCGGAACGAGAAATATATACGCAGTAGTTCGTGAATATCACGTGAGCTCCAGGCTTTGCCATCGTACATGGATTTTTTTTTTCCTTTCTATTTTCTTTTATGGATGCAAGAAGTAATGGGAATTCCGTCGATGAGGGGGTAGGACAAAGGGGATAAGATACTTAAATATAAGTTTTCTCTATCGTGTGGTTCGCTCAGAACGTTATCAGCATTTATCTTATTGATAGTGATGTCAACAGCTCTTTGAACAACTTGGCTCAAGCATTTTATACCTAACTCTCGCATATGAAGTGCAAGAAAATTTAATAATTCGCAACCCTACTTTGTAAGCATATTTGTGGGGGTAGGGGTCGGGGAAAATTTCTTCCATTCAACTAACACTTAGCTGAGAGCTTGATACTCAAATTATTACTTAGATTCTTTAGGTGCGATTGCTGTCGTAGTGGATCAGAGAAAAACATGGAAACTGTTTATTAATGGTGTTTTCCAGAATTATATACTGCAATGTATAACCATACAATAAAAATGTTAATGAGGGGTGTAGAGTGATTGGTGTAAAATAAATTTACAATGCATCTGCATGAATTTTGCGGTTATAAAATATTCAAAAGTGTAAGGTATCTTTCCTCTCTCTCCTTCTCTGAGGAATAATCATCCAAGGGTGTGACTAGGGGGGATCCTGGGTGCCCGTGACTCCCCCTTTGTAAGCCTCTTTGTCTCATTAAGTGAAATATGGCGTATAGGTCGATTTGACAATCTGGTGAGTACCCTCTGTTTGACACAGAGTGACCCCCCCCCCCCCCCCAATCCTGGTTACGCCTTTGCAATCCCTGGTTCTCTTACCTGGGTACTCACTATGGGGGTAGGGGTGGTGGGGGGGCGGGGTGACTGAGAGTCAGGGTTGGAGAATAAGTAAGTGATTGTTACTGAAGCTAATTTATGTTAACTATTCCCCTAAATTTTGCTGGTATCTCTATCCAACTATAACGAATTTTCCAGCCATTTCTGAATGCCTCGCAGATACACAAAGCTTCAGATTTTAAAGAGTGCATTTTCAGAGCACTTTCCAGAGCGATCCATCATTCGCAACTTGAATGCATATCCATGTTACACAGTACAGGTACCACAAATGCAGATAAGGGTTATAAACTATTGTAAAGACCGTGCGTAATCAATCTGACTTATTGTTGGACGGAGAAAAAAATTTTGCTTTTCCAATGTGTTGTATTTTAAGTAAAAACATATTAGGTTAAGTAGTTTCTATGAAGAAAAAAACCTGTGTTTAACAAAAGAACTTTAAAACATGTTTAAGCTTTGGTGTGAATAGGGTATTAGTTATCAGGAATACTCGGGATATCTCGTCAAATCATACATGACGTACTATACTTATCTCATGTTACACTTGATCGTGGGCTCATCAAGTAGCACCAAGGAAGGTTTGGTGAACATTGTTCATTCGGCATTGAAATTACTTTTAGTTTGTAGAAGCACCAGGCTCTAATTTTAACGCGATGGATGATGCAGAGCTAACTTATAAATTCTGGAGAATCCGCAAGACGGTCATGCAGGTACTTCATGAAAATTTTTTATCTATAAACTATGCCGAGAACCGTTTCGTTTATTAGATCTCTACCACGTGCGGAAAGAAAATACAGACATTTTTATGACAAGAGGACGCTTGGGTTTTACGAAAGACTAGCGAAATCACCCTTGAGCTCTCCGTTTTTAGAAAATCGTCTTCTAAATGTGGACTCGAGTGCCACAAGTGGAGAGAATCAAGACTTCTTTCGTGTGCTAGACGCTTCCTGCGTGCTTTATAACAGAACAGAGCACAATCAAGGCTTCTCTGTTTGTTAAATCAAGTGATTTTTTAGCAAGTTTGACAGTTCTCAATCGTTTAATAGATAAATACAGCTGTAAATGAAAGATGAAGTAGGGCTACGTACATTTACTTTTGTATTTGGACTTATTCCTCAGCCAATTGATACATGTAGTTAGGATGTTGTGCGCCTTGTTTATCACCATCGGCTGGCGTCTACAAGCAACATGCTGTAAAAAATCGTAACCGTGCTGTATGGAACCCCAAAACTATATCAGAAAGACAATAACTATTGAACAGATATAATCACACTAGGAAAAATGATCAGTGATATTCTTACAATCAGGATTATGTATTTGACTGTGCAGAAAACAGTTAGCAAAGTTGCACAATCAAGCCTTAAGCCTTTTTAAGTTCTCTCTCATCATTTTCAGCTTCTTGATTACAATTTTTTTTGTTTTTGTTTCAGATGTGTCATGACAGAGGGTACCTGGTGACACAAGATGAATTAGACCAGACTCTGGATCAGTTCAAGGAACAGTTTGGAGACAGACCAAGGTAAGCAGTTGAAGATGCACAACCAAGGACAGGTGTGTGTAAGCAGTGTTAAAGATGGAAAATATTTGAATTTGTTAAAGAAATAGAGGAGTTAAGCTTACTTTGTCTTGTCATGAGGGAAGGAAAAAGAAAATTTTGTGAGTTCTGTTGAGGAATCAAACCTCACACCTACAGAATTTACTCTCCGATGCTCTACCACTGAGCTGTTGGGCCATCATGAGATTTATATCAGATTCACATACTACACACACCCAGGATCAGCCCTGTCAAAAGTGTTAAGTGTCCAGTGTATAAATGGCAAAAGCGAGATGGTTAATTTTTAAACTTGGTAAAGAAATAGAGAAAGATGCCTTTTTTTTGGTCTTGTCACAAGCACAGGGGCTAAGGGTTTGCTGTCAAGGTCAGGACTGTCACTTACTTCAGCATGACCCTTTTTTTAAGCCTTTGCGCAAAATGTTTGGTAAAATTTGCCTATAATCAATCAAGGTATTGACACAAAAAGTTCTAGCTGATTTATTTTATTTTCATTTTAAAAATGTCTTTTTATTAATTTCTAGTGAAGGAAGACCTTCAAGAAGTGATTTGTCAATTCTGGTGGCTCACAATGATGATCCAACAGGTAATATTAGTATACATTTAGATAACGACATGATTTTTGATTGCAATTTAGTGTAATAAGCATGATTGAATTTTTCAAAGACAATAAAATTGCACATCTAAAGGGTGAGTGCAATTTGTAGTCTTTGAAAAATTTACAAGTGCTTATCACACCAAATTGCAAGAGAAATCATGTTATTACTTCCTAATAATTCAGGGCATGAAATTGCGCCTAATACAGGCGCCAATGCGACTAAATTTTTCACTTTGGCGACCAAATCCTGAAAGTTAGTCATCAAATTGGCGACTAGAATGTTTCATCATAACCTTACCAAGAGATATAGAGAATTTAAAAAATTTGCAAAGATAAATCTGTGGCAAACTTCCTCGTTAAGTTTGTTTCCAAAACGTAGCACATGCATCTCAATCGATAACTAGACGCCATCTTGGATTTAGATAAGCCTGAATGTTGTATATCATCCATCCTAGTGTCCACTTTGTAGCACGTTAAAGATCTTTTCCCTAACTTAATTTTGGAGGGTCTATCTTGAACGCTGACAGCGTAAAGAAAGATTTTG
Organism: Pocillopora verrucosa; assembly: GCF_036669915.1. Lineage (NCBI taxonomy): Eukaryota > Metazoa > Cnidaria > Anthozoa > Scleractinia > Pocilloporidae > Pocillopora > Pocillopora verrucosa. The sequence goes on from NC_089323.1 coordinate 3,319,315, forward strand.
TTTGTCTTTGAAAATGGCGACCAACTTTTTTTTAATTGGCCACCACTTTGAAGAATTTAGGAGCCAAGTGGCTATCAGAAAAAAAAAGTTAATTTCACGCCCTGTAATTAACATAAAAGAACATCACAGAAAGGCAAGAACAAGACAGACAAAATTTTGAAAGTATTACAACTTTGCCCTTCTGTTACTTGAGAATGCACTCATCTTCATCCAGTCAGATGTGTGTAATTTTTTGTTGTACATTATAAAGAGGAAAATCTCATTGATTATTTCATAATTGAGTTCTTAAAAAACTTTGTTCTCAACTTAAATCTTGTGCTTACAGACCAGATGTTTGTGTTTTTTCCTGATGAACCTAAAGTTGGGATAAAGACTATTAAACAGTAAGTTTGGTTTAACCAAAGTAAAAAAACTCCTTCAAACTGTCATACACTCAGGGCTAAAAATTGGCAGTTGCATGGTCACCAGTAATGAGTTAAAACTGACAAGGGCCACCAAAAGTTAATGTTTGAACACTGGATGTGCAACTATGCTACAGAATTTCGAAAAGTTGCAATGTAAATTATGTGATGTACAAAGTTAAAAATAAAACTCAATATGTAGTTTAATTGGACTAACTTTCTCTTTGTTTCTTTGCCTGGACTTTAAGATCATCCATTTTAGGGAATTTTTAGTTCTGAAGTGGAAAATTTTGAGCCATTTTAACAGTGATTTCACAAGCTTGTTCTTTCCTTTTAGTCGATGCTACGTTAAAAGCCATGGGGTGTTTACTCAAGTTTTTCATTTTAAACTAGAGGAAATTGAGGCTACTTCATTTTGGGATGGGCCACCAAGAATTCAAGGAAACTGGTCTGACTGGCCACCAAGCACTGGAGTTAATTTTTAGTTCTGTACACTTGGTTTACAAAAACAACTACATTATTGTTTATAACTTTATTGTTCCCAAGATCTAATTTTTCATTCTCCCTTCAAGCTGCTTCAGATTTCCTTGTTAATTAGTTACAAAAATTTAGTGTTAGATCAAGGTAAAAAGTTCTAAGTGATAAGTTTGGGTATTCTCATTACCAGTTTGCAGGATAATGTAGAGATATACTAGGGAGAATTTATGTCTTGGTCGCTTTTAGATTTAAAGGGTAAATTCAGACTACTTGTAATCAAACCAGGTAAAACTTCTGGGAAATGAATTTAGGTCTGTGTTTGAAAGCTTACTGTCATGGCTTGCTTGACTGTTTTGTGTTTATGACATTAAACATCTGTATTTCATGTGATATTTCCTTACATTTTTCTGTGTATTGTGAGCTGTGAATGCAATTAAGAGTGTTGTTTTAACTCTTCCACTCCCAGGAGTGACAAAAAGGGTATTTCTCCTTACAACTTTAATGCATTTACAGGCAGAAAGGTTATAAGAAGTTAGAAGAATATCAGTTTGAGGATGTTCTTGGAGTCAATTCCAAATTCCCAGACCTAAAATGATAAGAAATGCATGTTAGATAAGGCAGAGAGCTGATAAATACATGTAGCGTGGGAACTGAAATATTTGAGACACAATTTTTAAATTTCATTACAGATATTGTAACAGAATGCAAGAGGAAAACATTAACAGAGCAATAATAGTTGTACAGATGGGAATGACACCTTCAGCCAAACAGGTTAGAAAATTAGAATCAGTGATGACAGGAGCTCATTACCTGGAGCCTCCATATCAATTGTACCCTTGAGTCAACTCTGTCCTGTATCTTTTTATTTTAAGAACTGAGGTATGTGGGGGGTTCTTTAATTTTTCACGAAAACATGCGAATGTTCGCATAAACTTTCCGCACCTTTTGCCATTATTGAAATACTTTTGTGTTCTGCATGTGATGTAAACAACAGAGGACCACAGCTTTCTTATGATTGGCTAAAAAGATAATAAAATAAAAAGATATTGGACAGGGCTGACTCACAGGGTAAGTATGGAAGATGGAAGCTCCAAGTAATGGGCTCCTGGTGATGAGTGAGGGTGCTGCTGTGAAATAAAGAAAGAACAGCAACATCAAAACAGAACAAGAATGTGTGTGTTATTGTGAGCAGGGTTCTCATTAAGTGTCAGCTGCCAGTGAAAAAATTGGGCTACCTTGATTTCTGAGCCACCTTCACTGTTGACTTGCACTTTTCAAAAAATATTGTGTTGTGAATAGTTGTGCACAGTGACATGCAATAAAATTAAGGCAAGTCACTGCTGTAAAAATTTCATGAGCTGACAACTTTCATGAGAGCCATTTTTGTATTCTACAGAAACGTATGCTTTACTTCATGTTTAACTCCCTAGTTGAGCACCATTCCAATCTCTACCTGCTGAGTGTGTCCTAGGCAACCAACTGCCTTACTACTTTGCATTTACCTTTAAAATAATTCATAGAATGGCATTTTGGAGCCTTTGAATTTCCAAAATGATATTTTGTGAGGGAGCATGCCCCAAGATCCTGTGAAGGATCTCTCTCGCACTGTCAGCTCTCTGGTTCATGCAACCTGTCAACTACTGCTTGACTTATTGGGAACCCTGTGTGTTTTGTTGTGTGATAACTGGCGGATGCTCTGGCCAGATTTGCCTCTTGGCCCTGGTGCAGATTCAGCTCTTCACTTATTGTGTGACAATTTTGGCTTTGTTAAAACCAGAAATTGACCCAAAACTAACCAGGAACAACTGGGCCGAGTTTTTCAAAGCTGGGTTAAGATAACCCAGGGTTAGTGTGAAATGAAATCTTAAAGCTGTGAAAGAAAATTCATCATAATCCTTTTTGTGTCCAATTTAATGATTGGATGCTCTAAAAAGAATAAAGAAAATTATCCACCAAGGCATTTGAACAAAAGAATAAGGAAAGTTAGATTCAAATTTAACCCTGGGTTACAACTAATCCGCCTTCAGGCCTTGGAGCCCAAAGTGCTGGTTTACAGTGGAACTTTTACTTACATGTAGCTCTACACTGTTGTGTTATTTTCTTTTGCAAATCAAAAGCAATTGGCAAATTTTGCAAAAATAATAACTTGTATAATTTTTTGGCAGCAAAGTATATATAGTGTATCAACACTTCACCATTTTGTTCTCCAAGGCTTTAGTTGACCTGGCACCAAAATACATCTTGGAGCAATTTATGGAGGCAGAGCTCATGGTGAACATTACAGAACACGAGGTAAGTAAGATCATAATTCCAAGTCCTTGGAATTAAAAAGACAAATACTAAGTTTGATGACAATTTTAGTGAAAACCTCAGAGAACTGGGCACACTGGAATTATACCAATACACTTTTGAATAAGAAGATAATGAGGATAAAGGAAGTATCACCCATAAAATATTTTGTGATCTAACAGCAAGATAGTAGCGGAGCTCGCAGAGCGTAGTCCCATAATTATACAAAATAGTAGTAACCCATCAAGCCGAAAAAATTTGGATGTACGACCGTACGACCGTACAAGGTGCTAGTTTTAACATGCGTGGTCAACTGTTAGGTCACGACTTTGTTCAGTAGTCCAGTGGTCAGTGCACTGGGCTCCGAGTCGGACGACCCGGGTTCTAGTCCTGGCTCGGGCAAAGCGTTGTTCCCTTGAGACGTGCGGGAAAAAAAAATGGAAGCTCCGCTTTTAGGCTTGGCTAAATCTATATATTAGGGCAGATATTGTGGAAAATTTACTTTTAGATCTATGGAAGAAAAGTGGCCAAAGTTAAGATCCACACGACTTCCAAAAAAAAAAAACTTGAAAAAAAAGAAAAACGACTCTCGTTATTCCCTTTTTCTTTCTCTTTCAGCTTGTTCCAGAACATGTCCTCATGACGCCAGAGGAAAAGACAGAGCTGCTTCAGAGATAGTATCCTTGACTGAACCCGCAAACTCTCAGAGGTTTCTACGTAGAATATCCAGACATTATCCAGCAAACAAGTAATATGAATACTCAAACTTATGAGGGAAAAGTTGTTCGCTTGATCTAACACCAAATTCTTGCTACTAATTTACTGGGAAATGTTTAGCCGCTAGTGGGGAGAGTTAACAACCAGATCTTGGGTGTTGAAGCAGTTGTATTGTCAAGGGGCAGTGCTTACTGTAAATGTGTCGAGTTTTTCAGCTACATGTCTGTTGTACCTGATACCTGAAATAAAACTTTTTCGATGTTTGTTTGTTTTTGCGTGGGCTACACACCCTTAACAATACTTGTAGCAAACTGAAGGAACATCAACTTCCTCGTATCCAGTCAGGCGATCCAGTTGCGCGATATTTTGGACTCAAAAGAGGACAGGTGAGCTGGACACTAGTCTCCTCTGTATGATTCACCCTCACGCATGATAATTTTTTTTCATTTGGTCGCGTCTGGAGCCCATCATTGATGTGATGGGCTCCTGGTCGCGTGGAAAATGCTTTGTTTGGACAGTCGTTTAGCTGAAGGGGATCTGGTGACGGGAAAGAACCGATTTGCGTTCGTAAAGTTACGGTGGGTGAGCCCAAAAATTCGGTCACTCGTTAACCAATCACATGCAAGTGCGAACTCACGCGAACTCTCGCGAACTCTCTCCGAAAGTTGATAAGTCCTCGCAAAATACTATGGTGCCTCGTTATGCTGCTGAGAAAGTCCGGGGGTAATTATTTATTTAATTTTAGTCTGTGTCAGGAGCCCATGCGGATAAAGGGCTCCCATTTGTGAAAAGCTTTCAACTCGGTCAATGGAAAAGATCGAAAAACAGGGTGAGAGAAAATTATTATATTTATATCGTTGAAACGAAGAAAGGTGCCGCCGTTTTCCAACTTCGCCCTGTTTAGCTCGCACGGTTTTTTGATCCTCTTCAATGACCGAGAGTCTGATGAATGATATCGATTTCTCTTTCATTTCACTCCTTTTTTCCCCAGTAGAATATGAATTTCGCTTGTTATATTTCTAACTTTGGTAACCTCTCCTGACTCGTGAATTTCTTACTTCACAGGTTGTAAAGATTATTCGCCCTAGTGAAACCGCGGGTCGATACATAACCTACCGACTCGTCGTGTAATGTAAATTAAGAGTCTACAAAATCACCCTCAAGTTTCCCTCCTTACCAGACACAGCCAAGGATTGGTATGGGCAAAGCCTCATGTACTTTTAGTTCAATTTGTTCGTTTTATTTGTTCGGTCAAGTAACAAGTGCTCGCAGTCGACATTTGTTCGTTAGAGAACCGACGACAGTCCGATTCCTATTTTCCAATTAGAAAGTACGCGATCTCTCCCGAAGTTGAGCCGACAATATGTCGTCATAACGTTACGTGGAGTCGTGTATTCCGAAGAACATCGAGTCATTCTTCTCGCTGCCACGGTGCTCGTTTCGTTGGTTCTGCTCGGTGTTGGTGAAGTTGAAACGGAGCTCGTGTAAGTCTAAAGTTTTCCTATTACTGGATGGAGTTATGTGAAGACCTTGAAGAAATTTCTCAATGAAAGCTGCTTAAAATTGTTATGGTCATCAAGTTCCATGGAGATGAAGAAGAGCGAAGGATGCTGAGTGAAGCCGAAATAAGCCGAATAAAACCGAATGAAACCGAATGAAGCTGAATGAAATTCAGAGCAAGAAAGGACGCATTCAAACTGACCGCTAGGCTTGCGGTTTGCCTTTGAAAGGTTTTATCCTTTAATGCGAGACTACCTCGCCGATAATTTTTTTAAAAAATCATTAGAAGTTGGGATTGTAATTTATACAGCAAGAGGCGGAATGTTAGCGTTGTTGTTTTAAAAATAAAAGTCAACAATTTGAAGGAAAAGGTATTTTTTTTCTTTCTTTTCCTTTGTTTTTCGTTTGTTTATTACCATTAGACCAAGGAGCACTTTGCAATCCACAGTCCTGTACAGAATAGAGTAAGGGAGAACCTCCTTTGGTCTCGTGTAGGTCTAATATACACTTTACTTCTCGTACTTATGGGAGATTTTTAGCCTAGCAGTTTCTTCTCTCGTCGACCGCGTGTTTTTCGATCACATGAAAAAAGTTTTTTCCGGAAGAATAATAATGGGCTTGAGTTTCGTCGTTCTTCGCTCCCGTGGATGACTTTTTGGGATGAACGCAGGCTCATTACCCGGACAACGGCTGGTAATATAGCCTAGAAGTCAGCAAGTCCTATATGACAGAGAACAGCTTTATTACCGTCCTTACTTCGCACGAGTAACGTCTGCTTTGCACGTGATGTGTCCGTGGCAGTTGGGTTGTCGCACAACTCGCCATGTGGTTGAATAGAGCTATTTTAGTCTTCAAATACGCCGATACAGACAAATATTGTCACATACTGCTGTGTCATTTGCAGTGTAAGTCACCATTGTTATGTTACCATAATTTACTTCCAGCTTATTCTTTCACGGAAGGCGATTTTTGTAGGCACGTACTCAGAGCGAGAGACCCACAGATGCAAGGATTTGTTTTGAAAATAGTATTCGGTTCCCATAGGAATACTTCCTGTTTCAATTCTTGAAATGAAATCATCAATCCTGGGTTTAGAAGACTCAAGAGTGCTGGAGTTTGTATTTGGTAGAAAAGGAAGGGGCTTATTAAATCATAAGGTTTCTTCGTGGCGTAAGATTACATTTGGGAAATTAATCTTGGGTTCCCTTGATGCTCTGGTGTTTGTTTCAGTGTTGGATAGTTATTCCACTCATTTGTAACAAGTCGCCAATATCGTGGAATATCACTGAATGAAAGAACGCATTGAAGCGAAAAGACGCAAACAACTGGACAATTATCAGTATCAATTTTTGTAAAACAATTTTAATTTTAACACTCTAAAGGTTACACTGCCTAGCTAAAACGGTAAACAGCCAACCCAAGTAACATTTTGTCTCTATTTCCAGTTTAGAGGCGAAGTGAAGCGGAGGAGGAAAAATTAATAGATTCTACCATGTTAATGTACAATTTCGTTTCCTTTGTCGCCTATCAAAAAAGCGATAATATCTCATCTCTCAAAAGCTCAAATTCTCTGAATTTTCATTTCATAAATAATTTATAATATTTCAGACTTTGTTCCGTGTGAAATTAACCGAATGTTTCTTTGACTAGCTGCATAAGCTTTTTCTTTCCTTTGTACAAAACTTTCATATTGTTTATGAGCGCGTTGAAGCGTCCATTTCCGTCAGAAGCTAAAAGAAAAGTTTCCTGTGCTTTGCTGAGGAATGTGATGAAGTCCATATAATGCTTGGGACTAATGTGGTTCAGTCTGCTATGTGCAGTGTTCACATATGCGCTAATGGTTCCCTCCAAAAGCTGCCTCAAAGGTTCTTCTTCGCAGGTCACCCTGTTATTGTCCTTAATGTAATATTGCCCATTCTGGGCCTCCTCCGCAGCGGCCTTTGCAAGGGTGCACCGGAAAAGCAAATCTGATAGCACCGTTGGACAGTGTACTGCTTTGACGATGAGTGGAATGATCTGTGTGAGTTCGTTGTAGCCAAGAGCTTGGGACAGAGCGCATGCCCAGTGAATGTCTCCGATAGATGGGTGGCTGTCTTGGTTGTAAGCGAGGGTGAAGTGTTTCATGGCAAGAGTGGCAAGTTTGAAAGCTCTCTGAGGATAGCCGCGGTAGTCCATGTAGCGCGCAATGGCGAAGAGTTGTGTCGGTGGAATCACGGCGGCCGACTCTACAACTAAGCGATAAGCTGTCTCAAAGGCAGCAGGGTTTTTCTCGCAGAGCGTTAACGTAGAAAGGCAGCAGCGCTGTGGGTCTCGGCTGGCGCACTGCAGAGCCAAGGCTCGAGCACAACACATAAGCGCTTCCTTCTCGATCACTGTTAGCTCAAGACGCGCCGCCGTGGAAGGTGCCATCACGGCAGTAGCCACCTGAGATGTGGCTTCTGTTGGAGTGAACAGCGTGCTCCAGCTCTTCATGATGTGGCTGAGAGCAGATGTGCCAGATTCCACGGCGCATTCTATGACCCACTGCACCATGTCACGCCGCCTCCAGTTGTGAGCATTCAGCGTCATCTGTAGCACTTTGAGACCCAGTTCCATCGCAAAGTGAAGCATGTCAGGGTCGCGTGTTTCTGACGCATGATCAGTGGACAGTTTGAAAGCGTCTTGCGCCAGACGAAATAGCTGAGTTGCAGAGTGTACGTGCTGTTGTGAGGCTTGTAGAATGGCTGGTAGACGTTCAGAAGAGTCCTTCGCAGCATTAAGTAGGCGCGATGCTAGCTCACACTGCTGAGATTGCAAGTGTCCTAGAGTGTACAATCGAGTGGACCTAGCATGACCCACCACGGGTATCTCTTCGTCCGCAATGTCACCTGGGAAGTCATCCAACGCTAAGAAACGCATTGCGCGGAGGCCAAGATCAAAGGCAAGATGTAAATCCTTTTGTATCAAGTTGCTAAATAAAAATCGTGCAAACGTGTGCATGGGAATGCTGTTTTTCTGCACTCCAAGTCCTAGGCTACTGAATGGCCCACTCTTCAGTAGAAGTTCAGTTTGTGTTTTGAGGACAGGATACAGAACATTGTCAAAAGTTAGAAGATTCAGCTGTGCGATGAGATGTTCCTCTTGACGACAAGCTTTGTCCTGCGCGTAGAATCCCACGGGGATAGATCGTTGCTGTCCCAGCCCCATGAGGGCCACTTCAAGAGCTAATGTTAAGAAGGTGTCATTTCCGTTTCCACATTCTGGAAGAGGAACGTTTGTAACGTTTTTAACTTCATTACATTCTGTACTGCCTTCAAACTCTGATTCACTATCTTGAGGCCCGATGGCTTCCTCGATAAGAGTGTCATACAGTACAACAATTGGATCGAGCTGATGTCCAATCCATCCCTCTATAAATCCATCTCTTTCTGTACTTTCATCGCAAAGTTTTTCCGCAATGTCGTCCTCGCTGAACTTCTCCAACAAAGCTTCCATTTCGTAAACTTTCTCCAACTGCTCCTCTTTCATACCTCGTGCTACAGCGACAGCCAATCGCAAGGCTTCTTGAGGATAGCCATGCGCTCGTAGGGCATCTACACGTGCGGCTGCCATAGGAACGTCCTCTGTTGACGCAGAAAAACAAAGACTTGTGTTAGTTTACATCAGGCGTAAAAACATACTCCAAACTTTAGGATATTCCTTTTCCTTTGCATTCCTTGTGTAAGACTATTCATAAACCCATGTTCTCAACACAATTCTGTATACTTTTCCAAAGGTGACGACAAGGACAATTTGTTTAACAATCAAAAGCATCTCTTGTTGGTGATCATTACCTTTATTCTCGTGACCTTAATGTGTGATTCAGAAAATTAAACTTATGGACCTATGTTTTTCTACTTTAATCAAACAATCCTCACCTTTCCATGTTAGGCATTCAATATCTTTATCTTGGCCTTCGCGTCCAATGAGGCATCTTAAAATGTAGTCTTCCCAGTCCAAATCACAAGCGTGCATTGCCCGAGAAAACACGGTACGGCGCGTGCACATTTCGTCGGAAACATTGTCAATCTCGTCTGCGAGTTGAGCATCTGGATTTTCCAACGGGCAAACTTCTTGCCGGCTCCATGTTTCTAGTTGTTGTTTCCACGCGGCTTTTTCCGCACAAGTGCTGTCTGGGTTCAACACTACGCACACCCACAATGCACCGAGTTGATCCCACAACTGTCGACACTTATCATTCATCGAAGTGCCTTGTTCTTTCCAAATTTGTAGTCGAGGGTCAGCTAAAAACTGCTCTGTGATGAGTCTGAGCATGCGTGAGCCATTATTGTCATGGACACGAAGCATTTCTCGTACCTGTGGGGTATTAAAGGTCATCATTAGAAGATGTTAGTGTCCAAGGATGTGAATTTTTAAAAAAGCTTTTGCAATGTTCAGGCGCTGAAAACGAGGAGAAAAGTTGTCATGGACAGCGAGAGATAATAGTAACAGAGACGTGACTTCAGCAGATGTTTTTGTTGTTGTTAACTTGATTAATATTTCAGGTTTATTTGTGTTTGTTTTTATTTTAAAGATATTTGTGTTCAGTGAAACAATCAGTACTGTTTCCTACCTTAGCAAACATCGATAGAAGGTGTTTTCCGCTTCCATAATACCCTCCTTGAGACAAATAATTTCTAACTTGTTGCCTAACTTGTTCTGCATCTAAATGCCAGCAACTTTCATCATCCGCTCCAGCGCCTGCGGTTGGATCAGGAGCGCCTGGTAAACGGTTTATCTCTGAAGTTTTGAGCAGAATCTCGTCGGCCAATCGCTGAGCAGTCGGCAAAACTTCGGTGTGATGCTCAGTTATGAGATACTGTAACAGTTTCTGAAGTTGTTCGCGATTCATTTGAAGTAATGTCTCTGAGATTGGTACCCTTAAAGTGACTTTTTCTGGGTTGCGAATTCTGTACAGCGCAAGCGCAACGACGTGAGGACACCAGAGAATGTCTTTGTTACCACAAGTGCAGGACACTTCGGTTATTTTACATCTATCGAAACCAACTGACACATTATATTCTTCTTTTTGAGCGCCATACTTTGTGTCTTCCTCCTCAACGACTTTTCCACTCAGTTGAAAACCTGAAACGCGACAATCATACCAAGCGAATTAAAATAAACTCCCGAGAAGGCCTTCCTAATGGAAAACATTAGTTTGATTGGAATAGACCTATTTTCTACAGCGATATAAATCGTCTATTGTTTGTCTGGGTTAATTGTTTCTTTGACGTATTTTGCTTCTCTTTGTTAGAATGCAATTATGATATGATTAATCCACTGAAAGACTTCATTTTCATCCTAGCCATCTTTAAGCGCCTTAGACAAGAAAGTGTACCGTCTTCACCGCAATATTCGCCTCAAGCCGTTAAACTATAGTGTTGAGTGATTCAAATGAAATCTATCCTTTACAGTTACTGCTGATTTTTTTCGTCCGATGGTTTACAAACTCTGATGTACAACATGACCGTACAGTACTTTGGACCAATGACCTATTAACATGATCTCTCACGTTAATAAACTTCACTCACAAAGACATGGTTTTCTGTTACATTTCCACACATTAGTAAGCTTCAAATCCGCGTTTTTAACCTTTGATCGAGAAAGCGCCTTAAAGAAGTTCTACTCCCGGGAAGATGAAAATCTTGGGAAAGAAACTTCCCTTTATTCAATTAATCAAAAATGTGTGGTTGAAATGAGCTCAAAACCACGCAGGGAGGATTCCGAGTTGCAAAGACTTTATCCTGTTAGGTTCAAACAAGTCTATTACTTCAAAAATGCGCTTTCAAGAAGCAGTTTGCAATTGAAATCTGTTGAAAGAGCACATTCGTTTTCTTTCTATAGTCTTCGAAGAAATACGAGAAAACTGATAATCTTGGTCGTGATTTTGGTTTGTTGTTTTGTATTTCATTTAATATCCTGAAATGAATTGTCGAATGAATTCCTTTTGCACGCGCGCCCGCCCAGACAAGAGTGCATCCTTCTCGTGTTGCACGTAGGGCGTTTCCTTCAGGTACAGTCTCTTTCCTTTTCGACTGAAACGAATTATCACCAGAAGGCTTGGAAAATGTGGTTCAAGCACTGACGTTGAAACAAGGAAACACCAGCAAGGAAAGAGAAAAATTGCCTCAGTAACTGGGCCGCCTTAAAAATGAAACAACTCCCACAGGTGACTGACCTCGCGAAGTATTCAACCCTGCGGCAATGAAAAAATCGAACTGATTTTCTTTTCCGATTTTGAGATAAAAGCAAGCACTTTTCATGCAGCCCCTTTTCCGACAGAGCTTTAGTTTCTTAAAGCGAAAGCAAAGGAGCAATTTCACCGTGGTGAAAAGCTCCTCCACAGATTTTCACCTATCCTCTTTGTATTTAAAACAAATAAACAAACGAAGGTTTAGTCAGTTCATGTATTTACAAAAATAGCGAAACTTTTGTGAACGAGCAACGAAAGGCACAGTTTCAGCGACGCTTGTTTCAAACTAATTAAACTGCGTAGTACTGTTATAGTGTAATTTTCGAGGTTTGCGTAAATGGGAGTTACGACTTTTTAGGCTCAGTGAAAATCATCAATCAGGAATATTAGACAACAAATTTGCTACAAAGTGACAGATATGTGTGTAGGAAAGGAAAATTACGAACTTAGTGTAAAGGGTTTGAGCTCACGTCGCCCAGATTGGTTTGGGATTGTAATGTGGTGGTAGCAGGAACCTTTGTGTAAAGCTTGTAGTGATGAATTGATGGACCTAGTGAAATTACGACTTATTTCCTTGCACAGAAACAGGAATAAAAACTGAAAGTCTTAGTTCATTAATAACAACACTTTACAAAGGTGACTCTGTTTGCTCAAGCGAAAACCTGACGATTGAACTTTGATGAGAAATTAAAACTTAGCTGGGGGTTTTTGCTCTGATCCAAGAAAACTTGCAAATACCCGACTCACTGTTTTTGCGAACTCAAAAAACCATGCAATTGAAACAAACTGCGGATGCTTTCAACCATGGAAGAGGTATCGCTAAGATACAGATTTTTTTAAAGCTCCTTCTTAAGTATCAAAAGGAGATTGGAATTATGAGTGTCTTACTACCTACAACAAAATTAGTTCGACTTTTTTACAAGAAAGCGAGTAGCGCTTTGTAAACTGTAACAATGTAAGTTTCACTCGAACGACCTAAAGTTCAACAGAATCACGAGCGAATGTAACAATTTAAGGCGAAGTTCCATGGTCACCGGTCGTATCAACACCACAATTTCATTCGTGTCACACGCGCGGCTAGAGATGAATTTTTTACGCTAATAAACAAATTCATGTACTTTGAAAAATCACGCGCTGCCCGCAGAATCAACCAGTAGACTTGCAAGAATCTGTATAAAAAAAATCCATAGCAAAGCTTCGATTGCGAAAACCGATAGCAAGAAATTCCCTTAAAGCGGAATTTTATAGGGTTACCTAGGAGGTAAACTTTGGGCTAAACTGATAGCGGCTCTCTCAGGGTTATTACTATTCTTATTACAATTGATGGTAGACTGACTGGCGCTAGCGCTCAGGAGGGTGAAAAAACAGACCAAACTAAGCACGAATGCATTCAATTTTCAATGAAAATGCTTGAAAACTCTTATACCTTGCCCGATTTGAAATTTTACAGCTTCCTGACGATCCTGTAAGAGATTAAGTTTTTCTTTTCGCCCAATTTATGTTAGTTTAGGTCAGTTGTACCCATAGAAAACCGGCACAGTGTCGCAAACTTTGAAAATTCACTTACCGACTTGTAGAACATCTCTGACAGCGTTTTCTTCAAGAAGAGCCAAACCTCTCTGAAATGGCAGCCTTTTTGCATCGTTGTGTGAAACTGTGGCATGGAGAGACGAGTACATGCAAATGTCTCGCTCATTTCTCGGGAAAGACCAGTAAACCACTTTGAGTTGTACGGGCTCAGGTATCGGAGTTCCTTGTTCCTCTACGTGTTGGAAAGGAATATTTGCTGCCACGCATTGAGCGCTTAAATCCAACAGAGATAAAGGTTCATTTTGTTGTATTTCTTTGTGAAGTTTACGAAATTTTGTCGGTTCTCGACTCGGAGAAGCCGTCCTCGGACGCTTGCGTTGTGTAGCCATCAGAGCAAATGAACGCAGGCTATCGCCACTGTAAACACAATCACAAGTGTTGAGAAGAACAGACTCCCCACGTCGAACCCCTCTGGTCTTTACAATGAGATGCGAGATAATTCACGTTGTCAAAATGAAAATTTCGGCATCCACTCGCAACCGACTTTGTTCGCGAGCTCTCTCTGTGGTCATAGAATAATCTGCCAGGAGAAAACAAAGCAATCTTGAGTGATAATATAAAACTCAACCGGCGTAAAGCTGTATTGAAGCTTAGTGGTCGCGCACTGATCAACAGCTCGACTCTCCTCACCCTAATTGGCAGCTGGAAACAGGTTCTCTCCCCAGGGACTTTTTTAGTGGCGCTGTTCTACGGTGTTTGTGTTCTTTCGTGTTCAGGTAGGGGGGAAGAAGGTTCTGCGATTTTAACGAGTGTTTGAGGCTATTTTAACACCGCATCAAGGATTGATCGCTTTGTATGTCAAATCGAGTGACATTTTCAAAGGCCACAAGGTTTACTTTGGGTCTCGTATGGCTCCCGTTTGGCTGTGAGTGGCAGATAAACCGCTGGAACTGGCGACAGTGTGTCTACGAACCCCTGGCACGTGTAGGCCCTGAGTGCGTTGATTGACATGTCTCTATTATTAAACGTATAATTAAATTAATAGAAATTTACATTGCGGACGTTACGTCACTTGAGTGTAGCGATTAAATGAAAACCCAGTTGGTCACGACTAAGAGGCGACTGTAGAACCTCCTCGGCGGCTGGAGACGATATATCAAAAGAGACAGTATTTAGGCGTAGATAAGTTCATAAACATAGTAGGCCTAGTGGGGAATTTGTTGATATCAGGGAATTAGTGCCAGCGAGAGCCTATTGTGTGACAACTTCGTTGAAATTCGTTCCATTTAGTCGCCCCGGGAGAGTAGTGGCGTGTTTTTATGGACGGCTCACTGGCGCCAGTTCACAATGAACCCGGCATATGCATTTCAAATTTTAATAACCTGGTGTTTTAAGCCCATATTTGTTTACCAGAGGCGGAATCGTGGGTTTGACGTCTTAGCGCTGCTGTGGTATTGAAGCAAGTGGATGATTTTGGACCTACTGGACGAAAAGACGCGAATATCGACAAGGTTTTGACGCGAAATCGAACGAAATCGACGAGTTTGGCCGCCGGAAGCCGGCCGACAAGCTGTCTACAAGGGCTTATGACAGACCGATTAGTCGTTGTGGGGAGCGGGGGTGTTTTGTGATTTGGCGACACTCTGTCGCCGGCGACAATGGAGGTCTGAAGATTGGGGGTAATGTTGAATTTGCAGTATTTTGAGAATTCATGGATAGGCGATCCACTGATGGCTAGGATATTGGCCTCCTGTGAATAGCGTGCCTTGTGTTTTCGAAATGACAATTAGTTGAGTTAAAAAAAAATATTCAGTCTTCGCTTCCTCAAAATATTTCAACCGCCAAGCGCTGATCAGCAGGTACAATGTACGTTCACGTTCTATTAGTTTTCAAATGATAATCCCTTTTTAAAAGTCCTTTGGGGCGCTCAGAAATTGCTAGAGATTTAAGCGGTCCTTTTGTGTTTTAAGTCAGGGACTGCGAGATCTTTATTTAGCGTCTAGTTGGTTTGTAGAATTAATAGGCACTCGGATCACCTAATATCGTCTTTGTGGCGTTGAAATCAAATTTCGTGCGTTTTATAATGGCGAAAGGAAAGTGTCTCTACTCGTGCGTCTTCACAAAACGGCTTGAACTTAAGTTAGGATTTCCGAACGTGCTTTAGAGCTTCAAGTTAGTATTTTTAATGGTATTTCAATGCTAAGCGAGACTTCGAATGGAAAATCTGACATAATGAATCTCGAAGAACTTTCAAGTTTTTAACACACACTACAAGCTAGTTTCGACGAAAAGAATTGTCGGAAGTACGTAAATATTTCCGTCATTTTCTGATCCTTTCGCAATGCCATTTTGTCATATTTCCCGCTTTTCTAGCTCAAGTTGAAATCGTTTACGTGAGAAATAAATTTTCTTCACGGTACACTTACACAAACGCATTTCGGCTTGACTGATTTTCTCACGAATTCAGTGCTGAACAAGTTTGCGTTGAATGTTTGAAAAGAAAGAAGAAATTCTTAATTTTGCTTCTATTTTGCGAGAATTTCGTAATTTGTTGTTGAAATTTAGTGTATTTTCTCGATCAATAACAAACAGCAAACAGACACGACCCAACCTAAATCTCGTACAATATCTTTGCATCATGTAACTTTCCGATGTCTGCATGTACATAACCTTGTTATTACGTGTTGCTTACCTTCAATAACCGAAACCAATTTTCGTAGGTGTTCAGGTTTTGTGCTTAAAAGTAAATTGTTGTTTTGTCAACTTGAATCACCCTGTGCCGGGTCTTCTAGATAATTTTAAACTAGATCCTCGTCATGGGATGGCTTAGTAACTTTTCATATGTTGAGCTAGTTTCGAAAGCTGTTTTACAGTCAACTAGAGATTGTCACGCCTGATTCCGAATACTTAGGTAAGCACATCAAGTATATACGTACATAAAAGGAAATAAAGCAAGTCAGTCAAATTTGTAAAGAACTCTCTTGATTTTCATGCAAAATTTCTACACAAAATAGTGAAATAAACAGCTCTTTCTGAAATGACTATACCCAAGCGTTAAAATGCTAAAAATTTTGAGGCGGTAATGTGAAAGTTCTTCAAATGAAAGACTTAGTAACATTTTAATCTACTTACAATAGTTTAGCGCGCAAGCCAGTTCAGGTCAGATGCGTCTGTATAATGTGGATTTCTTTCGGCGTTGGTAACAGCTGAAGAGGTCAGCTAATGTCCTCAGTTTTTTCAAGTCTGTTTATCTTGGCTTTTGCTAGTGGCATCTGATTATTTTTAGTGCATACCCCTGGATTGACAATATATTTATATTTCTCAGTGTGGGCAAAAGAAACACGAGGTATATAACACGCTGGTGAAGTTTTTGTTAGCTTGTATTTATGGTTATGAAAATTGAGTTACGGTCCCAGCTAGCTTGCCCGGCAGCGAAAATATACACAATTTATTTCCTCAAGGAATGAATTTGTTTTGGGAAGATTTTGAGCTTAGATGCCGGTGAAACAATATTCGCGAATTGCTAATTAGTTTGGGCAGGGCCCAGATACCCCCTGATCCAAACAAAATGTAAGTTTACCGGAAAATATTCGTTATCCAGCATGCCCTATCAGACATTATGGCGAGGGTAAGATAAGCTTTCATTTGGTCTCGCTTCCTGATCGGATCGAAGCGCCACTCGATTTGCACACTAATTTAAACAAATATAAAAACACGACCACCGAAAGGGGGGCAAATCACACTAAATGGCGCATCGGAAATTTCTCTAATAATAGATCTTAATAACAAGTCAGCATAATCTCCTGGATTCTAGGAGGCAGGCAAATCTGTGGCGGTGTGTAGTGTTTCATAGGCAGATGGTAGGAATAAATTATGCAGTTTTGGAACACACACGGTTTTTGTCAGATGAGTGCTCTAAACGGCGTTATCAATAGGCCTGAGGTCTGTGAAACTCGCACCATTTTTTTTTTTAAAGGAAAAGAATAGTAAGCTTCCATAATGTTTGTCCGTTTTTTGATGTAGCTAAGTCGTTAAACCCTGTTTGTCCTATTCTGAAGAAGCTATGCACGCAAGTTTTTACATGGATTTTTTTACTAACCGACACTAAAACACGGTGCCTTTTCTTCCAAAACAATTATCATTTCCTTTTTTCTCGCGTAGGACATCCGGCCCTTTTCATGGATGACTCGATGTCGAAGATAAATGTGACTGCGTGCGGATCAAACTACGTTTTCGTTGAATACAACGAGCCATTAGGAACAGACATTTATGTTTAAACTAGAATCAGTACCCAGAGGCGATCACAAGACAAAAGACCTATTTACCGTCTTGTCATACTCTTATTTTTCAATAGTTAGCCCCATTAGATCTTTGCGGGAAGTTTGCGCCTTTGTAAGCCTCTCTGATCCCCTTGGGTCTGTTAAATTGCTCTGCCATTGGACATTTGTGCGGTCGATAAGTACCTTATATACAAGCTCAATGATGACAATATCTTTATTTATCCACACATGTCATGACAGGCTAGGTTCAAGTAGGGCCAAATGCGGTCTAGGAACAATTGCGGGAGCTGTTTCAACAGCGAATATGACAACAATGCTATGCTAAACAATGAAAGGAAACGTGCTATTAGCAAGATCAGGGATCAACATGTCGTTTAATCGTTGAAATAACCCCCTTGTTTGTTCTTCCCGTGTGCGCGCGAGACATACTGGCGCTTCGGTACTTAAAACTGTCACCGTTTGACTTTCCTTTCTTTTGACCAGGGGCCTTATCCTGTTAAACTTAATCAAGCCTCATCCTTGGTTTTTTTAATGGAATGTACGCAGAGAAATGAACACATAATCTTGCCGAATTTTGAAACTCTGACCTTTTCCGACTTTTATTTTCTCCTCCGTTTTCCATTTACCTGAATACAACTATGTTAGAGAAATTTTTTTGCTCACAAAACTTAAAGTGGATATGATATCTTCTTTATTACCATATTTTTAATGTGAAATGAAAGCCTTTTTTGGTGAATTTTGCAACGATGGGCCATGCTGTTTTTACATAATGTCACTTCTAAAAACATTCACAGAGTGGGGCAGGCTTTTTGGGATCGTACCAACAAAATTTATTAGAACGAATTCTATTTAAAGAACGTAACTCCTATTGCGTGACAGCCGGTCACCTATCGGTTTTTAACAAAAGGGTCTTTGCCTTTGTAAATGTCCTGACGTCTGAACATTGTTATTTTTCAAAATTCATTCTCGTTCGATATGGTTCGAGCAAAGAACTTTGTATTGAAAAGAACATTTTGTGTTAAAAAGTGATGAAATGAAAACTTGACTTGATGGTCAATTGGAAGCTATTATTTAAACGAATAACTTTACTCGTTTTTAGCTTTGTTTTGGTAACCTAGGAGACCCAAGTCGATCTAAGTCGATCTTTTGTGTCTACATTTACAAGTCAATCCACTCACGTAGAATATTCGCGGTTTCTATGTTGATTTTCATTCTGCTGAGTCATTTTTAAAGAAAAATTGAGAAAGTGCAAATAAATTGAAGTTTCTAGGGCGAAAATATTAGCTTGTCGAGGGAAAAGACATTGCATCGCCACCTTTAATAATTTGAACGTGTGCAACAACGCCTGGGTGTGGTAAAAATGGACTAATCGTATCCTTGACCTTTTTAAAGTATTATACATTTCAGTTTGTGCAAATTACAAGCTATACCTAACATTTTTCAAGGTCATTATCGATTAGCAATTTTTTTTTCTTTTCCAAATGTAATCAACGCTGGTTTTTTCTAATTTTCGAAGGTAATTGTTGCCTCTTGGTTTTTTTTTTCTACTTTTGTAATGGAATATTTTTTACCCCAATGCACAGCTTAAAAAATGATATAAATATTAAGGTAAGGGTCATTTTTACCTTCACTAAAGCAGTTGTGTGTTTGTGACTACTGTCTACAACTACTCACCAACAGAATAGCTTGCGAAGAAGTTGTCTATCACCAGTGATAGAGACGGCGCTGAACCCTTTTTATAAGAAATGTTTCCCTTTGCAGCTCAAAAGGATACTGACCTATTAGCAAACGCGGACGTGTTCTTTTATCGGCAGTGTTGTATATTATTTATTACAATCGATTACGTTTCAATTCTTTAGCCTTCCCGCCCCAGGAGACCCTGCTGGGGTATTGTACCGCCCTCCATTATCAGTTGATTGTTTTAGAAATTTGGCGCGAAAACCACCGCCAGAACGGCGTCAGTTGTGACCACTGTTTCAAGGGGTGGGGCGCTTACGTCATACTACCTGTGGTTATAAAATTCGTAATTCCTTACAATTAGTATTAAGACAAAACTGGGGGTCTATCCCGTAATATTTTGGCAACCTCTTATCAGAGTTTGAGTGGAAATTCCGTTTTCTCAGGTGTGATACGTGCTACGAATTCGAAATAGGTTTTTTGGTTTGTCAGAACAGGGGTTACAAATTCAATTTTGACGTGAGTTGGAAATGGTAAAGAATCCTGGAAGTATTTAGCTTTTTCACGTAAAACACTCATTTTTATGTCTGAATTGGGAGGATACGGTCATGAAAAAGCCAGATAAACTATTAGTCACTAAAATAAGAGCGTCCCGATTCAAAGAACTCAAAATCAGGCAGTCTTTTGTGACGAGAGTGAGAAACGAGCGCATATGATTTCGCCGTAAAGCGGCGACAACCTTGGAATGGAATACGTGTTTTAATAGACTTTATCCGCTCATTTACAGTAAGCGTTATCCCTACTGTTGCCCAACAAGATATCACCAAACTGTCGACACCGGACCGCGACAGTGAGACTCTTAGGCGACATTTTAATCTCAAAACCGTGTAACCAAAATTGTGAGAATAGTTCGAACGACCTTCCTGAAGGACAATTGGTGACGCTTACTTACTATAAAATACTAAGGAATGGAAACACTAAGATGAAAAACCTCTTCACTAGACGATCTTCTCTCACGAAGCCTGTAATAAGATACTAAATCATGGTTGAAAATCATACTTATAATATTCCTTTGACTCTTCATTGTTTTGATGTGGTTTTGCGCACGCACGTACAAAGTTTGCAAAAAAATTAAACTTATCCGGTCCAGAAATGAAACAATTAAACAAAGTAGATTTCTGCGCGTCAAGATTAGAGAGGGCGCGTAAATAACATCACGTTTTTTACGTTTCGTGCACAAGGTGCGCACGAAATTCTTTTCGTCGAACCTGCGTGCATTTTGTGGACAAAACTGACCGCATTTAGCGAGTTCTGTACTCGAAACACCTAAGTACTTTACTTGAAAGCCATTAGAGACAGTATTGCTTAACAAAACCACAGATGTTCAGGTTAAGCTTATGATTAACAAAAGATGTAATGATTTGATAAATGCTTGGCACGAACTAACGCGTGTGTTTGACTTATTCTGCAAGCGTCGTCGTAAAGATGCGAGAAACGAAGAGAAAAACAATTAAAAATATTAAGGTTTTTTTTTTTTTTTTTAAAGAATGAGAATTATGAAATTAAATCGTTAATGTTTCTAGCCAGGACATGTGTGCAAGTGCACCTTTGTTTAAGAAATAATTGTTTTAACAAAAGACGTTATGACATAATTTATGCATTGCGTATAGATATCACGGGATGTCATTTAGTTCAATTCTTGATATTGTCTCAGCTTATTTCTTTTCTTATTTGTCAGGTTTCCGTGTATGACTTTTTTTATTCCCTAAGTAGAATGATAGTGATCTTTAACGATGAATCGGATGTCATTTTATTTTTAATTGTAGGAAGAAGCGCTACGTGCTTGCGTTTAAACTATGGCCATCGATTCATCAGTGGTGGCGAGTAGTAACTTAAAAAATTGCCAAGTTTCGCAAACTTCTCGTCAGCCTTTGCTATGAGTCTTTATTACCTCATGGTTTATATTTATTTATATTTATATTTCAATCGCTGTTTTTCTTTCTTCTTTTTTATTTCTCAAATTTGAGTTTTTGCGCCCAAAACCGAGGGTGTAAGGGCACTATAGGTTTGAGTCACTGTTGTAAGCGATCATAGTCTGTGAAGGGGCCTTTCAGCGGATGGAGCATGCAGTAAACGCAGAAACATTTATACTATGGCACGGTTAAGTAGTTGTGTTGCTAAAATTGTTCATCACCGAATCTTTTTTTAAAAAAATGCTCTTCAAGTGGGCTTTTTAGAGAAATAAACGCCCTTTGAATTACAGAATCATTGATAATATTGACACTTAAAAAATCAATAGAAACAGTTTCAGTCGAAGCTCTCGTTGAGGCCTAGTAAAAGCCGACACTACTCAAAAAATTGGAAGCAAATAGATACATATTCGTATGCGTAATTCAGTTGTAATGAATAGAATGAACGTTTCTGGTATACATGACCAGCGGTATGGTATTAAGGACAAGTACTTCTGGGATTGTCGAGAACAAAGAGCGAGCGAGACTTTCTCAGTAGTTTGTGCATGTTTTAGAATTAAAGCTCTTGTTTTAAACCTTTGTGGCTTACAACTCTACTCCGTTTCGCCGATGAAACTCTTCATATTTTTCATTTGTTGGTAGACTTACAAAAGAAGACGCTGCTTATCTTCTTGTATTTTAGTCTTAATTTTAGTCACGTGCTTAACACTTTTGTCCGTCCTTGGCAGTAACAAGAAGCTGTGTACCGCGGAAGCGATGTCTCGTTATGGTCGCACTTTCCGACGCTCGAAAACATCGTCAAATTGGACGAAACTGCAGAATATAGACATAGGAAAATAGAAAAATACTCTAGAAGAACGAATAAAACCAAAAGGTGCGGCGATGACAGAGGATGGAAAAGATCACAACGGATTGTAACTGGGCGTGACGAGCGTGAGAAAAATGTTTGGGTCACATTTTTCTAGACTCCCCTTCGAAATATGTTTACGTTGTATTCACAGCGAAAGTTGTACCTGTCTATCTATTTTCATTGAGTTAAAGCTCAGCATAAATGGCAACGGCAAAGAAAAATTAAAGTTTTTAGACAACCTAGGGAAAAAAAGCAAAACTGAGATTTGTTTTTCACAGTTATTGTAAATATTTACTCCAGGTGTTCAAACGGGTGAAAGCTTCAGTTCGCTACGAGCGATATTTTTATCCTCTTTGATGGGACAATACGCCAGTGCATGTTTTTTCAGTTGTCGTTTAGGTCATTCATCCTTATTGCTTCTAGTGGCCGGCGCTTCCTAGCACAGTTCCTGTTGGCAACTGTCACGGTTGAAGATTCCTTTTAAGACTGCACGAAATTGTCCGGTTTCGAAATTTTTAGCTGAATTGCGCATTGCTCAGATTGGAAAAAGCTTCGCCTTAAACTGCTCGAGGAAAACAAAAGTTCGGGTCAGTTGTCTAGACGAATTCTCGCTTAGGCCCCAGTTTTAGAAAATCAATGGACTTAAAAGACTTTTGTAAGGACGTTTTTTTGAAAAAAATAAAAGTTTATCTGTGTTACTGGTGAGTCCTCTTGATCCTGCTTAAAAATCACTGCTTAGATAACACGTTAGATGGTTTAGAAGGCGATTTTGCACAACACTGACTCACCTTTGGTTGAATAACCGGCTAAACCTGTTGTACGATGTTACTTGCATCCACGAGTTCAACTATTATGGTAAATGGTTTAAACCCTGGGGTTACGTTTGATCGTGTTGTCTGATCGTGCGGGTGAGTGCAGTCCTGAAAAGGACTGTTGTCGGAAGTTGTGGCTGTCACTTCGACAACCTGAGCCGAAGTCATCATCAGTCTCATCAGAGTTGTTGTCAGTCGATTATTTCAGTCCATTAGGTCCATTAGGTCCAGGTCGTAAAAAATGATTTAGACGGTTCAGACATGATGTTATTTGCTCTAGGACTCACATGGTGTAGTTCGGTCGTGATTGGTCAGTTTCGATCTGTCGGAAACGTTATGATTTGTTTTTGTCAATTGAGTCGAAAAGATTTCTTATTTGGCAATGTACTACTA
The DNA here is from genome assembly GCF_036669915.1 of Pocillopora verrucosa. Lineage (NCBI taxonomy): Eukaryota > Metazoa > Cnidaria > Anthozoa > Scleractinia > Pocilloporidae > Pocillopora > Pocillopora verrucosa. Next base: position 3,342,422 of record NC_089323.1, read on the forward strand.
ATGAAATATTCGACATACCTTAAGTATCAGAAAAACAACAGTCCCGCTTCTGTCTACGACTTTCCCCTTAAAAGGTCTGCATGGGTTTTTGATCAATTGAAGAGGGAGGAATCAACTATTGAAGCTTTATGTGAAAGAAATACAGCTCTCGAAGCGAAGAAAACGAATCTATTTTTGTTTAAGGGGCGTTCACTGTCTACTTTCGCTATCAATCTGTTTTTCTGAAAGTAATCCTAAACTTACTTCAATTTGATGATTCTCAGATAGGCGGGGCGTACACTTATGAAAGTGGAAACTCGCCTTCTTAGTTTTGTTCAAACTTTAAAACTACTAATGACTTACTTTAAAGACAGGAAAATAGCTCTTCAGGAAAAAAAAACCAAAAAAAAAGAACATATGCTCAACTATCCTCGTGCAGTAATTTTCCATGAGGTGGTGAAGGAGCAACAGTGAATCAAAATGTTGAACTCCAAACTACTCACTACGTGACATCTCACTGTTGGTACGCTTAAGTTTTCGGTTTTTAAAGAACGTAATATGTGTCTAAGGTTTATTTATCTTGTTATTTATCTAGCCTATAGTTTATTTATCCTAACTGAGGTACACATTAGCAGAGTACTTTGAGAACGGTAAAAGAAGGAACAGGTTTGAACCAAAATCATGAATTAAGATGACGTTTGTGATAAGAGACCACCTCGAAGCTTTGTCGTGATCTCAAACAAGGTATTTGGAATGCAACTGAGCTGATGGTTCAGCCAAAGAGTACACGAAATCTCGAGGTCCATTGTAAACTTGAGATTGATTTTTGATATTTCTCGATGAGGATGAATTAGATACCGTGGTCCTTTTTCGATGAGGATGAATTGGATACCGCGGTCCTTTTTAAGAAACAGGCACAAAAGCTTTGGCTGTTTAATTTTTCTCATTATTTGGACTCGGGCACATAACATGTGAATATTTATCAGTTGGGTAGACCAGAAAAATATGTCAACACTTTCCGTTAAATGGAAAAAAAAAATTTTAGTGATAAATAAAATCAGTCTTAAAATAGACTCTCTTAAATGGCAGTGTGTCCAAACTTTTCAACGTTGTTGACATGCAAGGGCCCGTTTCCCAAACGTCCCGGTAACTTAACGAGCCCGAAGCCTTATTTAAGAGTAAAAATTTTGGGAATAGAGAAGCAAGTTCTGGCATCCTAATTGTTGAATAATTTTTAAAACTTTTGAAACCCCAATTCTGAATGAAAACAGAATGTTTTACCGGGAGCCCCTGGCCCGAAACAGTCTTTCTTGGAGAGGAATTTATCAGCGGAAGTGACGCCAGCATATCCGTGTGGTATGTTGCCATTTGCCTTGCTATATATCACTTTAAATCACTTTTCAAAATTCCTCGAAGAACCTTCGAAAATATGACGGTCTTACTTTTGTTTTGAAATCAAGCAATTTGTTTGCATGTTTCGGGCCAACATTTTCACTAAAAGATTGTAAAAAGTAGTTAGGAGATTCAAGTGTGGCATTCTTTTTTTGTTAAATAACTTTGAAGCTTTCACTTTGCCAAACTACCGCCGTCAACTGCTCATTAATTGCTCAGCGAACATTTCAGCACACGATTTCTAATTTAAACTGCCTTGTGACCACGCCAGAAATTCTGACACTTCTGACCAAAAGTCAAGACCCAGTGGCCTGTTTTGCTACTCCTTTTTTTTTTTCAAGATCATTTGATGCTTTAAGTTTTTCAAGGCCAAAATTTCAAAGAGCTTGACATCGTGACGCGGAAATGCGTTAGTATCTGAGTGTAAGAAACGCAAATATTTACTCAAATTGTCGTTTGTCCATAACAACTCTTGACTACGCAAAATCAAACCATGAAAGAGAACAAAGGTTTATTTTATCACTTTTGAATCAATTTTTTTGTTAAACCTCTATCTCCGCCATGGCTTACCGAGGATAACAAATTGAACACAGAAAGAGATCAAGAATCTAAGCGACAAGGTCTCGATAACTCTGTCAAAAAACTTAGGGATCAAAACTCTGCTAGGAAAAGCTGAGGAACAGGACATCTAATCTAAGAACCTGAAAAGCCTCGATGATTAAAGGAGAAATAAGCTTTCGATAGTTGTAGTTACTTGTTTGCTTACTAGGCTATGTGTTGGTCTTGCCGAAAAATCTTGCTCAACTGAACATGAATAGAATACATTTGAACGCGGCTTACCCCTTGATTAACCTCCTTGAGTTTTATCCGTCCTGTGCAGTTTTTTGTTCGACAAAATGCTCATTTAGAATCTTAATTTCATCCTTCAAAGCCAGCCATCGTTTAAGGATTTTTAAATATTTTAATTGCGAAAGATATTTCTTTAAGATCATACGTCGTGTTATGTTAATTGGGTCCACATGTGCAAAATCTAAGGTATTCAAAACATCCTTGTCTCATGTTTCAGCCTGCGCTCGGCTGTTTATACCGCTTCCTGAGACGCCTTTATATTACAGGCGTTCCATAGGTAAGCAGATCTACACCAGAGTTTCAATTTTACTAGGCTAGGAGCTCAAACAATGGTTGATATGATTATCAAAGATTTGACAAACATATCTAAATAGCGCGGCAGCCTTCAAATCTAGTACTCAAAGGAGTATCGACAAAATCCTGTATATTTTTAAATATATTCAGCAGTATTTTCGTTTGATGTGAATTGTATTTCAAAATATTAATTTAAAAAATGTGGTATTTTCTTGCAGTTTGTTACTTGGCGCTCCCTGTATTCATAAGTTTTATGCGTGTTTTGTTATCTTATGGTGAGATAAAGCATGTTTTTCTTCACATAATCACTTAAAGAATGAATTACACAGCTTATCCACCTCAAAGACTAAAGATAAGGAAAGCCTTTCTTTTGTTTTCTGAATTCTGACTTAGACACAGCATTTATCAGTGTAATGACATTGTCATTTAGCCATCCGAGTTTGTGTTTACTGTTTAGTCAATTCTATTTTTTCCACAGTCCCAATATTGTAAAAATCATGAAAGCGTTATCATATTGGTGGAATTCTTTTCATTTTTCTTTTTGCTTTTCAAGTAAAATTTTGTCTAGCAATGCATATCTTAAAAACATATATGTGAAAAAATATCTCAGATTACGAGTTTTTTATTCAGGTGGAACGAACAAAACTTCCTAAGGAGATTATTCAAGTGGTGCAGGTGTGTTAACATGTATGTGGATTTGTGTGGAGCAGATTTTTCGGAGAGACGAACACAGAGTCCAATGAGCAAAACATGGTCTGCCTTGAGAAATTTTAGACGTTACCAATTCAACCTATCATAACAAACCGACCTAGAGTTCTGTTCCAGTGTATACTTGATAGATGTTAGACTGCAGTACATTAATTTTGATCAGTACAAAGCGCCCTAATATTCATTGAAATATCTTGTGTTGGCAGAACTGATTTGGCGGTGTTGTTTTCCAATGTGATGCATACCTCCTCGGTGTGGAATCATTTGCTTTAGATAAACTGTGTAAGTTTTGTATTTCTACGATGGTCATGTACTCCAGTAGGTTCCTGCCCAGGTGTTTAGAGATGGATACTGCATTCCAGGTATTTACTCATAAAGCACGGCGGCTCTTACGCATCTCAGATAAGGCGTGTTTTCGAGCGCAGTGCTCGGCAAACATAGCAAAGAGATGTATAACAGAAAACCAAATAAAAAGGCAAAGTGGAAAAAAATGGGCTCGTCTTTGCAACAAAGCTTTTCACAATATTTTTAAACTTGATGTTAATCAAGTTAGCGACAATCTATCGACACTTAAGGAATACGCACAATAAAAACAGGTAAGCTGCCACGTTTGAGAGTGATATGTTGAAAATCTAAGATAGTTCCGAGAACTCGAAATTTTCTAGATGCCTGATGATGGTAATATTTGTTTGAGGGAAAAACCGATGAAGGTCATCGCTCTACTCAGTGTCACCACGCAACTATTTTTCTTTCACTAGTTAACTGGTCTCGTGTGTGAAGCGTGATAACTTGTACGTCGGGCCTATTCATCTCCTCGTATTTGTTTTAAAATCTTTATGAACCTGCCTAATTATTTGCGCGAAGAATCGTTTCCTCTGGGACCATTTTTACAACTTTTTAAGTCTGTAAATTTAGCAAATGTTTCGGTCTTTGGAGGGTATTATTTGTCAAATTTTATTGCGTTCATAAAGGTGTTAAGTCATTTCAATTTCGTGCGGCCAATTCAGTCTAACAAACCATAAACGCCCGATTGAGAACAAACAGAGCGCACTCGTTTTGAGTAATTCGAAAACGAAATAGGTGAAGCAATCACTTTACAGGTCACTTGATTACAACCATGGAAAATAATTTTAAAGCTTACAAAGGCTGTACATGTTGAGACTTTCGAGAGTTAATACAAGCAGGAGCACAATAATTTTGGCGTGCTTCTGATTGAGAAGCACGATTTGCTCAGAGCTTCTCCCTTTTAGCTGGTAGACATTTCTTTATAAATAACTAAGATAGCTTTGTTTCTCATCAATTTCTCACTATTTAACTGGCAAGACTGTTTTACACTCTCTTCGGTTCTTTGCAGAATAATGTCTTGAAATGACAAGGAAAATTTCTTTGTTAGCCACTTTTGGGAGATTCCAAGGGTTATTCCCAATAATCGTGCTTTATTGAGCCTGATTTTCCTGGGAAACACACTATGGCAAGCTGATCTTCGAAATGAAAGCGGCCTATCCTTTCTTGGAAGTGTGCTCCACACAGACATTTATTCCGATCCTCATATCAAATTCATAGGCTTTAATTTGTTACAACAAGTGATTCCGGTATAAATGGGCCTGGCAAAATTCAAGTTTTGGACGTTGATGTTGCCAGCTAAGTTCAGTATACTGTCTTCTCTTCAAAATGTTCCCTTCAGCCTTAACATAAAAACTTACGATAGCCTTAACAACTCACGAGTTTTTTTTCATTCCTGTAAGAGATCCAATTTTGTTTTATTGCGAAATAATGACAATTGAGATAATAACAATTCAACGGGATAGTTTGGGGCCGACCAAAACATACATGGTGTTTCAATTCATGCCAAAATATAAATATTTAGAAAAACGTTGAGGAGGTCTATTTTTTGACCAAAAGGGAAAAAATGCTTCGTCAGATAATTCACATAAACTTGATATGGATTAAATCTTGTTGATAACGAGCAATGGATAATACGAAGCTATTTTAACCACAATAATAGTTGATCACCCTGAGGTGAAGAGCTTGCAACAATTAAGCATTCCACAAGAATTTAAGAATACTTATGACCTACTGCAAAATTGTTTCATAATCCCAAAGTTTACTTACATTTCCTGGGTTCTTGAATGCGTGGGTTCAGTTTTACGTGATAGGCACTCGCCAATCCAGCCGTGTTTGTTGTGGACTCTTTACAATACCTTCGTGGGGGTACACCATCCACGACTTAAGAGAGATCCCACTTCGTATCATTAAGTTTTTAGATCTTTGACAATTTTCGCTTCCCACCTGGGGGGTAACAAAACGATTTGGACCTTTCTCAATTACAAAATGGTTAATTACGCTATTTTTCAAAGAAATATATCATGAAAAGGCAGAGAAAGAATGAAGCACCAGCCGTGATAAGTTTCAGTAAAATTTTGCGGCTTCGTGCGGTCGAATTAATAATACCATTCGCTAGAAACTATTTTAGCATGGACATTGGCAGTTTAGAAGCTTGCTCAAACGAAGAAATAATGAATCTTTTGAGAGATCGAGAGAGCCTTTTTTTGTAGACTTAAAGATATCATTATATTCACGAAAACCTTTTTCTTTTCGGACAACGCAAGGATTTGCATAAGAAAAAGGGAAAATGCACACACAAAGTTGTTGAACTAGCTTGTTTGTTTATACAGTGAAAATCAACCTTCCCTACTCGGAAAGATTACGGAAAGAAGATTAACTTGTATCCATGGTGAAAAATGTGGGAGAACTTCACTGGTGCTATATAAGTTTTTCGAGGGCAGTTGAAGCAAGTACCTGCAAGCCATTTATACAGGGTCGTCTTTAGACTACGAAGCGAATTGGTCTTTGTGTTTATTCACTCGTGATGGTTTAACTAGTGAGATGGTAGAGTTGTTCGAGGCGATTTGGCTATATTTTCCCGGCTGAAAAGCTTTTTACGTGTTCACAATTATCCGCAAAAATGTGGGATATTTATCTGTAAAATGAACGTGTTGTCACTCTTGTATTTTTTTATTTCCCGAAACCGAGGTATGTTCTACATGATAACAGGCGAATATTACAGGAATAAGTTTTCAACTGAAAATTACTACAAACATGAAGATTTTAAAGGGAAAAATTGAAGCTTACCTGACCCCGAATTCTGAATTGATAAAAAATAATTGTATATAGTTTTAAGTTTATCTAGGTCTATCGATCTAAGTGTAAGTGAGGCCAAATATATATCTGCTACAGAGATTGCGGCTAAAAACGCAGTTAGGGACTTAATTCGCTGTAAAATTGTACCGTGCGATATAGCAAACGCGTGGTTAGATAATTCCTCTTTTTCTCCACTTATCCTGGCCATTAAGACACGTTACAATTTTCAACTTAAAATTGTGCAACGGCTTAAGCATTAACCCTGGTTAGGTTGATAAAATGCTTTACCTTGTTCGCGTTTCAAGGCCCAGCTTCGGCGGGATGAGTTAAGTTACGCTTGACGCTGAGAGTTCGTAAAATCGCCGAGAAACGGCTATGGCAGTACTTAAGATCCTGTAGATTTTGCGATGCTCGTTTTCCAACTTTGAATTATATTTTCTGTAGGTCCACGCGTTGATCTCTGTATTATTCATTTCATTTCGACATCTCCAAACATGAACAGCTGGTGTCGACAACCATTCATTCTAGTCGCGGTTTAATTCATGCAGTATGACAGCTTTCGGTTCAAAGTGTCTCTTTGTCAATGTCCGTAGTTCAAGTCGGCTACGATAAAGCTTCGCAATTTAACTTGAGTGACAAACTCTGTTGAGAACAAACTCCTGATGATCGAGTTGCCAAGGAAAACTATCCCGCAAATTGAATTTAAATGCGCTTCGAACAAAAAGCTCAAACGCTTTTTTCTTGATGGGATAATAACTTGGGATAAATTGTGCCACCATTAATTGGAACCAAAATGCAAACGCAAACGAATCGCCAAGGAGGTTTTTTAATTTGATAGTGAGAGTTTTTGTCAGAAGCGAATATTTTGCACGTATGCAATTATTATTGGTTTTTTTTTTAGTTTTAGGTGCGGCACTTTCCCTTTCAAGGTATTGATAATTTCATCATTGTTTAAAGTCATACTTTAGGATCGATGAAAATTGTTTTTAAAACAGAAGTAAAACTTGAAATTTACTTTGTTTGCTAGTTTGGTCCAACATCGAATAGAAACTGTGAATAACTTATTGAGGAACAGCTGGGGTGGCTTAGGATGGAGGCGATTGAGTCGGATTGAAAGTAATTTTAGAATAATAGTTTGATATGATAGAAAAACACAAAAGAGGCAAAGATAAAACAGTAAGGGACTGGAAGGAGGTTGGCGCGGATTGCGAATAGCAAAGTTTACTTTAATCTTCATACCAAGTTTGCGAGATGCCCAAACCGTAACTGATATTGCAACTAAACGTCTACATGTCACCAAACTTAACATGTACTTAAAAAATTGTGTTTGATAAATGAGAAGCTCTTGTATTGGCATATTTTACAAGAGCGTAAATGCACGGAATGTTAAAAGTACTTAGTTTTCAAAATAAGGCCGTATTTGCTTTCGCCTTTTCTTTCCCATCATTTTTTCCCCTTCTTTGGTTGTTCTCCAAAGGACGTACCGTTCAATAATTCAATGAGTGGAAGAAACTAACCTTCGCTTTTATGCGAAAAAAATTGTAATAAAAATTAGCAAAGAAAAAAACGCATTACTTTAATTAATAAAAGCAGTAACTACGAATATCCTAAAGATGTCGATTGGCAAATGTAGTTTCTCTGAAATCGTATCTTGGAAACAGTTATGGTAACCTTCTGATGCCCAGCAGAATATTGCTTTGTACTTCCCCTTTTTTTATTCAGAGCATATTCCGGGGAATTAACTCCATGAAAGGGGAAAGTCATAAACGAAAGGGATTATGCACAGAATTAGACAATGTAACCTGGTAGCTTGTGTGGTATTTTAACTTTACTTACTGAGTCCTCGTATAAATCGGTTGTATTGCGTGGTATAGTGACCAAAAATTATCCACATTCAATTGCTTAGGTAAATCTCAGTGAAGCATAAGGAGCTTGGATTTGGCGAAAGAGTTTGTCTGATGACGTGGTTTCCGCACAAGTGGTCGGAAACGTTTCTAAGTTTTTGTGAGTTGCCTAGGAGATCACATTAAACGATTGGGAAGTGAATGCAATTTTTTTGATCGAAGACCTAGTAGATCTTCCAGAAATCTGTTTAAATTAATTGGAGATCGTCCAAACATCTATTTAAATTAAAGAAAAGGAGGGAAACCACAGCCACCAAATTTGAAAGAAATGGAGCGTTTGCAGTGCCACGTATCCTCAACTGACTTAAGCCTTCACTCCAAGATTTAAAAAATCGATCCTCAACACCGTCTGCCGAACATTTCTCATCAACTTACCTTATGTTAGGGGAAGTACCGTATGTTAGGGAACTAACACCAATACGGGAAAACGTGATCAAAAAGGAAGGAGTTGGAGTGGCTCAGGATGGAGAGGACAAGCGCGGATCCCAAAGGTCGCACTTAATAAGCAATTTCCCCCCATCAGAACTTAGAAGTTGCTTCATGATTCTCGTGATTTGTTTACTGCAAACTTTTTGATAATTAAAAGAGAAGTTAACTACTTGTTGAGCAGATCTGAGCCTTGCTGAATTTCAGGCCGCGTAACTGGCAATAATAACAAATGAATAAAGGAGGTAAGTTTGTAAAGAAACTGTGGTGCTGCGTCGGTGGGATTATAGCAGGTAATTTAGTGTTAACAACTGAGTTGAAAACATAAATTGACACCGTAAAGGGTAAAAAAGCTTTTACCCTTTACGGTGGCCAATTTACGTTTTCAACTCAGTTGTTAACACTAAATTACCTGGCGATGATGACAACCGTCCATCAACTGGCATAAATTACGGACAACAAAGTGGGCATAAATTATAGATATGAAACTAGCCTCCTACGGCGCCACTCTTATAATTATTCATACTTATGGCAACAACGATCCGGGTGGCCTCGTCTCTTAGTGCTAATTAGTCCACGCCTGCTGTTAGAAAGAGAATGGCTAAAATGACTTTTGAAAGCTTTTTATTGTCATATTTATAACCAAGAGGATTTATTTAACACTCATAAACCCTTCGAGCCACTGGTATTCAAAACGTGCATCTCAAAGACATCCAAAAGACCACCCGTTCCGTTGAAGCCTTTTGAAAACGATGGAGAAAATGAAATGAAGAAGTATTTTTGACAATAACATTTCGCAAAACCATTTTGAAATTGCAATGTTAACGTAACCTTCTTAGAAACTTGGAAAGGCGCCGAAAGAATTGTTGTGATAATTTTTCTCATAACATTGACACCAGACCAAATTGTATAACGCTGAACAACAAAGAGCTAATTAGACAAAAATTCCTTGTTATTACATCAATTACCAAGCCAACAAGCTACCGAGTTGCCACCCAAATATTCTCTTTTATTCTAATTTTTTGTGGACGATATGCGTTTCATTCAGTCTTATTCAGTTCGTTGGACTATCCCTCTGAGTAATGTGACATGTTGGGAAATTCTAAAGAATCCGTTTACTTCTTTATGCATTTTCTGCTGCTGGAACAGAAAATCACAAAATTATATTCTAAACAATTCAAGAAACGAATTCAAATTTTTGTGTTGTCTCTCTTCCAAACATGGGCGGTAAACCCGGATGGTGCGAACTGGATTGTGGGTCAGCCTTTTTGCTCCCCACAGTCTCAGGCTGTTCTTTAACAAAAACTGTCTAATAACATATAAAAAATAACAGAAAGAGGGTCTAATTCTCTGCCTTTATTCTTATCTCCATGACAAAAGCGTTGACACTTCTGGATTCTTTACTTTGACATAACTAGATTGCGGGCTCTTTTTCTGCACTTCATCAGACGTAACCAGGCCACACCAAAGTGGTTTTGAGGTTGGTCGTCATAAAAGAGGTTAACAATCTAGTCTACTTCAAGACCACTTGGATTTAAAGAAAAAATATAGAACAAAATAATGAAATAATAATGATATATAATGATCTCAACAAATAATTCTAATAAATAACATAATAATAAGCAAATCAAATACAGACTAATCTGCGTTTTAAATACGTCTATCTCTGGCATTACATTTTCCATTTTGGTAGATCTTTTCTTATGTAAGGTTCTATTATGCAAATGGTATCTTTCTGTTGTTAAGTCAGAGTGGTGTTTGTAGCCTAAAGTATGTTTAAGAGTCAGTCAGTAAGTCAGTCAGTTGGTCGGTAAGTAAATCACTCAGTACGTCACACAGTCAGTGAGTCAGTTGGTCGGTAAGTAAATCACTTAGTCAGTATGTCACATACTTAGTCAGTACGTCACACAGTTAGTCAGTACGTCACACAGTCAGTCAGTTGGTCGTTTAGTAAATCACTCAGTCAGTAGGTCACATAGTAAGCCAATCAGCGAAACAACCAGTCAGTTTGCTGGTAACCCACGTGACCATTCTATTAGCGGCAGCCAATCACAATCCCTTAACCAGGCAGACGTTGATCGGTCAGACAGACACAAAGTGGGTCATTTTAAAAAGTCAATCAGTTGGTGAGCAAATCAGTGACTCGTCCAATCATTGGTTCAGTTCATCATCATTATAATCATGATCAATTCTTTTATTATCCATCAAATATTTCCGCTCGTGGGCGATTGGTTTGAAACGCTTAACCAAAACCTGGGCAATATCCGGTGATATTTCTCCAATTGTCAAACCTTACGTCCAATGCGATTACAGTCTTCCTCTAAAGGTGGAATCAAGTTTGGAGAGAGAGTTGGTGCAGTTTCCAAAGAATAAAATAAAGTGGTGGTTATAAAGTTGCTATAAAAGTCAACACCTGTTTTCGACAGTAACCTGATTACATACGTTTCATTCCACACGCTACGAATAATATTTGAAGGATAATAAGCACAAAGCCTCCACTTAGCTTGAAAATATGCAAGGATATTTATACTGGTACAATATCTGTTCCTCGAAGCTAAGTTCTCCTCGGGGCTTTTCGGACCACATAATGTCCACAAAAAATTTTTTCGTGCCGAATGGAAACTGTTCATCATAACTTATTTCGACGTAAAATTAATCTCATGACTATAAATTACCAGTAGTTCTTAAGAGTAACGGGAATAAAATGTTTACCATAAAACTCTACTGTTCATGTGAACCTAACATTTATATATATTCTATGGATTTTCTTGGAAATAAGTTATAAAAGAGCCTCAATGTCCTTCGCGATGTCCTGTAAGAACAATCAAGCAAGATATGAGTGTACAGAGCGTTTACCTTAATAAACCGGGGGGGGGGGGAGGGGAGGAATCAGAGGATTTTGGTTGTATCAAAAAACGATTTACCTGATCCCCCCCCAGACTTTTTAATTTTCTTTTGATCCTTCCCCCCCCCCCCCCCCAGTTTCTTCGTGGGCAGTTCATTGACAATCAACTTTCTCTAGTCCCATCTTTGTATTCTGTTGGCGGTGTTTGATCTCCCCTCTACTCTCTCCCCCCCCTGAAAAGCATGTAATCTTCCCAAAATCCTTCTTTCCCCCCCTTCCACCCCCTATAAATTATGACTGGCCCCTTAGCTGAAGACAAAGGGACATAATAACAAAAAACAGGTTTTCTGATTACCTTAGCCCAAAAAAAAAAATTGACTCACCAATGGCTGAACTGAAGGTGCATAACGTTTCACAGGTTTGCCATCTCGGTTGCACAAAAACTGTGGAGCCATAAAAGGGTGTTCAGAGATGAACAAAGTACTGCCGCAATGTTTCAAATTTGACTGACATTTTAATGCATGAAGGGGGTAAGTTTCTAAAGAAACTAGGGTGCTGCGTCGGTGGTAAAGGATAACAGGGTAATACAGGGTAATTTGGTATTATTAACTGAGTTGACAACGTAAATTGGTCACCATATAGAGTTTCAAAGCTGACATTCCGAGCGTTAGCCCTTCATTGGAGCGAATCAGTCCGATTCCCATTCGCTCTGACAAAGGGCTAACGCTCGAAACGTCAGCTTGGGAACTCTTTACGATGACCAGTTTACGTTATCAACTCAATCGATAATACTTAATTACCCTGACATTTAAATGCAACTGGTTCCACCGCAAACAGATAGAGTTGCAGACTGATGAAAATGACTTCACGTCCAATAAAACAAGGGTTTTAAAAATTTTTCCATAGGCAGCTGCCGATTGTATGCCAAGAAAGGGGCCGTAGGCGAAACCCAAACACGAGCGTCTAAACAGAGGACGGTAAGAGGTCTTATATGTGGCGGTGCAACTCCGCAGACCGGCCTTTATTGAAGGTACGCAATGTGTGGAGTTAATGAGAAATTTATTTATTACACAAGGCGTAGTCGAACCTGTAATACAGATTCAGGAATTGTGAGATGGACAAGGAATGTAGCATCAGCAAATGTGTCCTTTAAGCAAACCTCAACTGAGTACCATCAACCAAAGAAGTCCCAACTGCCAATCAAATCGAATGCAAATATTCTTGGTTTAGGATTTTATCCGGTGATAATCAATAAGGATCAGTTCTGGATCCGTACCTACCTTTCCAAAATTCCACTTGATAAAGCTAAAAATAGAGAGAAGTAAATACATTTGAGAAACATCAGCTTAAGTCAACTAGAGTTTTTAACCAAAGACAGTTTTACCCATAAAAAAAGGAAAATGAAATCACCATGGAATCCTGACATTATGTTGGTGTCAAACGGTACGGTCTGATTTCGGAAACTAGCGTCCGATTTTGTCTCCGCCAAGTTTCTATCGGCACCGTCCTAAACAGGACGCAAGTTTCTGAAAGTAGACGATAAAGTACGGAAACGGACGCAAGTGTCCGAAATTGCACAGTACCGTCCGTAAAGAGACGTTTCCGAAATCGGACGAAACCGTTAGGAAACGGTCACAAGTGTCCGTAATCGGACGGTCACGTCTGTAAACTAACGTAGGTATAGTAAACTTATCACTCTACTGCTTACCTTCCCAAAGTTCCTTTCAGTCTACTTTTGAGGTATTTATACAACGGCAAGGCGTTGGCGCCATTGACGTTTATCTTGGAGAACATATCAAATTGGACCCCGTATCCCGCGGCAAACTTCTTTATTACAGGTTCTGGATCAGGCTCCTTTCATAGAAAATAACAGGTAAATATCTCGAACAGCCGAACCATTTAGCATGCAAGGTACCCATTAGCCCATTAAACCCTACGAGTGACTAGCATCAAATTTCTCCTTACAATATCACCCTGAATCACACGTTGAGATCATGAGAATAAAAGAAATGATCACTAACAAAAGAAGGTTTTGATTGGTAGACAGATTCTCCTTTTCAGCCCCTTAGGAAATGTATAAAGAGCATTATGGAGAATACGCATACAGATGTCAAGGCGTAAAGGGTTAATAATGCTACGACACGAGCGTTTCTTAGCCCGCGATAGAGTTTGAGTCCTTACGTCAAGCGAACTGGCGAGAAGTCTGCTAGGGGTCTGGCACTAGTGGTGCCAGACCCGCACCCAACTCGTCTCAAATCTTCCCACGGGTGGAGACACGCGCGTCCTGTCGCGCTGGTATAGTAGTGAGGGTCTGTTCCCAGGTGAGTCATTATCATTTTGATTGAGTAAGCCAACAGCATAGAGATTACGACGACCAGTCAGAATGAAGGAAAATATCACGAGGAGCTGGTAAACACACAGAGACAAACAAGCCAACTGCCTTAAGCGCGGAAAAGGCCCTGACAAAGTTGCAGTGGCTTTGTTAGGATTTGTTGAGAGAGTGGGGCAAGTTTTCTAAAGCAATCACAGAAAGAGCGAAGTAATTTAAAAACAATACTATTCGCCATTTTTCTGGCGAGATGTTTCTCCCTAGGATGGGTGGGGTGGGGGAAGTAGGCAAAACGTAACATACCTGTTTTCCAAACTGGTTACACGGGAACCCGAGAATACGAAGACCACGTGCAGCATAAGTGGCGTGCAGTTCCACAAGCTGCGTGTAGTTCTTCTGTGTTAAGCCTCAGAATGAAGCCACATTGACAATGAGAGTCACAAATCCCCTGCAAAGCGCATGGACAAATTAGTTTCTTGTCTCTGCGTACCTGTCATGAAACGTGTTATGCAAACGCTCCAAATGAACTTCAAAAGATGGAGTTGGACATAAAAAAAAAAACAAAAAAAAACTTGACTTTTGCTTCTCTCTTACCTGTATTTTTCAAAAGACACCTCATTTCCGTCAATGTCTTTGGCACTAAACTCAAAGATGGACTCAGCATTCTTTACTTGTTCCTCCACCTCCTAAAATGAAACAAATGTCATTCATATATACCTCCTTAAAGAGTAAATTGGCATGCCTAAAGGTTCCCAATAGGTACCCTAGTGAGTTTGGAATTCCAAGCACACCCCCTTCCCTCCCCTCCCTGCTTTTTCCTGCTCCTCTCCTGTCTTACACTAACTTACCTCTTCAGTTTGGCCAGTGACTGCTCCTGACTTCTCGAAAGCTTTTAACCACGACAACTGCTCTTCGTCGGAGGTGAAGGCAAGCCGCAAATCTAGTTTATAGAGAAAACAATTCTACATTAATCACCAATGGACACAGCCTCTTCCAGTGCCACATATGAAAATTGTTCCTTTATCAAACAGATTGCAAATACCTGCTGAGATTTTTTTAGTGATGCTTTCAAATTGTTTGCTGGATACTCTGCACAAAAATTTCTTTAGATTCTTTAGTAAAAGAAAAATAAACTACGCTAGCTGTGTGTACAAACCTGTGTACATCCTCGTATACTTCAGCTGTGCCCGAAATTGTTTAGTTCTCACCACAACATACGACACTACACACAAAGGCTGATGTAAAAAAAAAAAAATAAAAAATAGTGACTTACCCGACCTCTGGATATCAGCAAACGTTAGCGAAAGACAAAACTTTGTTGACTGGTCTAACTTCACGGTAGCCTCTTTCAATGGATATTTCTTGGTTGGTGTTGAATGCTAAAGAGAAGGAAAATAAACTCCAGCCATGCTCTCTTTTGAAATGTAAATTAATATTGCTTTTTACTGTACTTACTTTACTCGCGTATAAATTTATATCTGAGTCAATTGCTCTTTCAGGCTATGAGGATAAGTATCGAACAATCATCAAATTTTAAGTTCTCTTACCAAATCAGTTCTGAACTCGTACAGTGTTTCATCGCCAGGTCTCAGAACAAAAAATGCCTGATACCATTTCAGAAGACCCTTTTTTTGCGCTGAACCAAACTTGGTGCCACAGTCCTGTTTTAGTGAGGCCACAGACGGACCAGCTGGTGACAGATGGGGAGGATCTGGGAAAGAGCAAAGAATACATCAATAGAAACATGTACCGCTTCATGTTTTTAAAAAGGGCATAAGGCATGAGAAATGGGCTTATTGGCTGAAGTCAGGTGAACTCAGAGCATCACTCCATGCTGTAACTATTTCATTCAAATTGGCAAAAGAATTAAATTTTCAAGGTTTACTAAAAAATTTGCTTATTTGGCAATCTGTGTTCAATTGTCATGCAGCAATTTGTAATCTATTTTCTACTTCGTTTTCAAGGTCAAAAGTCAAAGCTAGATAAACATATTTGTACAATAATGTTCCTGCTCTGTCACTTTCTTATACAGACACAGAGCACAAAGTGCACTTTTCATTTTTCTATCCACCGCATATTTTCTCTAACAACCAAAATCTGATTTTAGGGCACCAACCGAAGACTTTTAAGGCTCAGCTTTGTGAGGTATTGGTGTAAGTGTTTCTGACTGTCATACAAGCTGAAATCTTTCAAAGTTTTATTAAGCCCAGAGTTAATTATAAATAGAATTTTCAATCTTAGGACACTCTTGAACATGACTGCAAGTTTCCCCATAAAGAGCCCATACATTTCCAATACACCCAATCTGACTCCATTTGTCTACGGTAGAGGAATACTTTTTAAGCATCTTTGCAAATCTACTTCCTGTAGACATTTCCACCTCAAAAGGGACGTTTTATATCACAAGACGACTAAACCGTGAATCAACATCACACTAGGTAGATTCATTAACTCCCTTAAATTACTCAATTCAATTTGGGGGTGTTGGACAACCGTCAAACAGATCCAGTTTTTTGGTATTTTAATTCTTGATTGGTAACCAACTGAAGGTTATTTAAGTACCCATCCCAAAGTGTTTGAAGGAGTGGTTCTAATTTTCATGCTTCTGATTCACAGATTACAAACATCAGTAAAACAAAGCACTATATTTTGTTCATTACCATCTTGCCGGAATCTGAAGAACAACTCCCTATCTTCAAAGTTATGTTCATCCACCACATGATGAACTAAGTCAGCATCTAGTAATTGCTAGAATTAAAAGATAGGTGTATGTGAAATTCAAAAACAAAGGATATAGCAGTAGTTAAAAAAGGGTTTTTATAAGTATGGTAGCTTAGTTATGTGAAAAAACCCTTAGTTACTCCTAAAGGTAATGAATAGGACTACAAACAGACCATCTTTTTGGTGAATTCTGAGGCACAAGTAAAAACAGCAAAAATATTGATAAGCTGAATTGTGGGAGTGAGGTGTACAAAAAGTAGCCTCCCCCGCAGAGGTTAACTTCGCTGCAAAAGGAAGGATTGCTTGTAGTCTACATTCAAATACACACATCAAATAAATTAACTTTACAGGATATACTGTTGATCAGAAAAATTATAAACTTCCTCCCTCTTCCCCTTCACAGCTTGTTTGATCTTACATACCCAATTATGTGGTTTCAACACCTGTCCAGAATACTTGGCACTTCCTTGTTAGAAAATACACTTGCCATGCAGGCTACCTACCTATGTGGCAATTAAATATCCCTTTTAAGTGTCTAGACTACAGTTGTATCTGTGGCAGGATATCAAGCTGTGGTAAGTCAAAGCCCCAATTTCCACTTATTAAATTCTGTAATTTTCACCTCTATTAACTGTTGTGGTCACCCTCAACTGAGTCCCAATGGCATTTTTGTATTACCTTTCACCTGGCCACCTAAGGTAAAACCACTTAAATAAACCTTGAAGTACTATCTCTGGTCAAATTTATTCCAAGTTTATCCCCCAAAATCAATGTTAGCACTCAGAGTTCAGATGTCCTCAAAGCCTTGCACTTAATCTCTCTTAGGACTGTCAGAAACAAAATGGTGTTTTTGTCGCAAACCTGGAACCTGAATTTAGTTGTCAATCTAAAATTCCCTGTGGGTGACCATGTACTACATGTTCTACCTGAATTACTCAGTGTGTGTAAAAGCACTCACCTGGCCTAACTGAATACCTTCCTGTCTTGTGGTTGCAAATCCATTTGCAAGAAACCAATCAATTGCTTCACTACCTTATGGCAAAAATATTAAGGTAGAAGTTAATTGGAAATTGACCTCAGGGCATTATAGGTAGTGATTAACATGGAACTTTTACCTCAAATATACTTTAAATATCCAGCAAACAGGTAATGAAAAATACTCAAACTTATCAGGCAAAGTTTCCTCTTGATATTACTCCAAATTATCCTTTTAAGATTCCCATGAAATGTGTAGCAGTTTTAAAGACAAATGAACAATCAGATCTTGGGAGTTAAGGGTTAAATTTCCTTATCACATTGCTTGTTCCATTTATATTTGGGGTGGGAGGGGAGAAGCACCATGATGTATCTTATAGTACATACTTTAAGTATAATTAAAAATTATTGGGTAAGGTTGAGAATGATATCATGAAATATCAATATCTGTTGAAGCAGATGGCTAAGGCAGATTAAACAGACCCAAGGTTTGATAATTCCTGATAGTCATGTGCACAAGGAAATTCAATAGTTCTTTTATTTTTACATTTTTTTAACACACAACAGAATTTTCTCTCTTAGTTTGCAAAAGCTTGAGAACAATGACATTTGGCAAGGGCTTGGAAACTAAGCAGGGACGTTTGAACCAGACTACACAGGCAATTAAGGTTATCATGTCATATTCACATGCTAGTTGATGTTTGTTGATCTGAATGCTTCCCAACCACTCAGAATTTTCATAGTAGTCTAATGTATGATGATTACCAAATTATGAATGAAGGGGTGGTGATGAAACCTGGGTTAATATTCACCAAAGCTGTGAAGGCCAGTACAGTAAATAACCACCACTTTCACCAAACTATCAAGTGAGTAACTGTTTAGTATATACCACACAAATATCATCTTCTTTTTTTTTCAATATATTGAAAAATGGTCAGATATTAAACTCTTGACATGTGATTTTGTCTCATTGGCTGCTCAGAGGTAAATACTGCTTATGCTTCACTTCCGAACTAGCCAATCAACATGCACAAAAAGGACTTTTCACTTGTGTAGTATTTTGATACTAATGATAATTATTGGTACTCACCCACAAAGCAAGAATGATATTTTTTTAGATGATAATATCTGTCCTTTATTGTAAGTCCCCCATCAGCTGTTGAAGCTCTCAGCTTCAGAGAAATGGTTTCTATCTGAGAAGACCAAAAAGGAAAACTTGAAACCAAGATGTCCTAAACTTCTTGTTACAGAATGATAAGATTAAGACCTACATCACTTTATCAACAGATTTTGTGATTATAATCCCAGACTGCAATATTACGTGAGCCAAATACCATTTCACTATAATTCAATTTTCTAAAAATGGTGCCCTTTTAAACGTGAAGAAGACAGCTGGATTCTAATATCCAGTATTATTTGCTCAAGTTAGGCTAAGTTATTTATTGACCACGCCTTCTGTCAATTTCGGCTCGACAAATAATTGCTTTTTTTTTCTCTTGATGATTTACATAAGATTCGGTGCCCTTGTTTTTGCATTTGTGAACGTAAATTTTCCACGTCTTTCAAGGTAGAAACCGATGAGCGCTAGTTCTACATGCTACAATCTTGAAGTAAAGCAAATAAGAAACTCTAAGGCAAGGCCTTTTAAGTCCATCTTGCCAATAGTCTTAGAAGAACGAGGGATAACTAAATAGGCTGAGAACAATTGTTTCAACAAAATGTAAACAAATGTTCTGTGCCTATGATATTGCCACTTGGTCGAAAATTCTGCTTTTTACAGTCAGATTACAACGACATATAGCTCTCCGTTGTCTAGTCAATTCCTTCCATTTCAAAACGAAAGACTGTTAAGTCTCACTAATGAAAGTGGATTAGTATTAATTAATTCCATAGAATGAGCGCTCCAGCAGATTGACCCAAATTTTCACAAATCTCACGCCATCGAAGAATAGATGTTCACGACATAGAGCTAATTACTTAATTAACCTAAGCGCTTGTAATTCTTTACGCACCTTATCACGATCGATTTCACACATGATTGTAAATGCAGCTCCAGCGGACCAACGCTTTCCAACTATTCATCGTTATCGAAGGATTCCGGTTTAGGGTCCCTTACGTATTGAAAGAGTCACGTGATACATTACCTTCTGTCACGCATCTCGTCACGCCATCAGCCTCCTGCCCGAACAAGTGCGATACACCTGGCCCCCTAAAAAGGGGTGCTGTGAGGGTTAGACCCCACTCCCAGACGCAAAATACTGCCTACACCGCAGGAATATTGTAGAAGAGAAATCTTTATTATGATACAGATATACAAGTTAGTCTACAGCCAGACCTTTCACCGCCATACACGGAAGGATCTGCATACGAGTTTATAAATAAGTATTGAGTTTATAAATTTGACAGTGGTGAGACTTTAATCAGTTAAATGATATTATGTAAGCTGCTACTTTATGATCACACTAATTGAATATGAATTGCCTGCATCGGTTTATGTCCGAGTAAAAACGACCTGAGTCCATGTATCCCATTGTAGGAGTCTTACACAGCATATCAAAAGGTTCTTTATATGACTGAATATTTTTTTTTCAATTTATTCAAAGCCGGCAGTAAAGCGACCACTCGCTTTAGTCACAGTTGTAGCAACTTCTCCTCTTGCTATGGCGATAGCGTGTGCCCAGTGAGTGAAACACTTGGGTCCGTTTTCAGTTACCTCTTTCCTTCCCATCGCTGTCACGACATCTCCGTCATCTGTCACGACAATCAACTTAGGAATCGCTGTGACATGGTAACGATTCTTCAGCTCTTGAATCATTTCGCTTCCAAATGGAACAGCAAACCAATCACCATGACATTTTTTCATGTATGTCTCCATATCTGATGCCGTTTTATCGGATGAAACAAAAACAATCTCGAAGGGTAGTTCGTTCTCTTTAAGCTCGTTGTAAAATTCCGCCAAAACTGGCGTAAACTGATTGCAAGGTGGACACCATCCCGCCGAGAAATACAATGCAACCACTTTACTCTGGAGGGCTTCTTCAGCGTGAATAACTACCCCAGACCTTCTAACAAGTTGTCGATCCCCAAAAATGTTCATTTGTGGACGTAATTACGTCTGAAACAGCGAAATCACGACAGAGGCGTGACATCTGAGACTTCTGTACATAGCAACAGCGGATTACCAGTTGCGAACATCGGTCGGCAAAGGCCAGCATTAGATCCGCCAAAACCACCTCGGTCGAGAGCGACTAAGATGGAATATTTAATAGCTTGCAAATCATAACCGAAGATTCTCGGAAATCCGCGAGGTGGATGTCCACTCCTAACATCCACCAAAACTACCTAACACCTTAGCACCTTTTAAATATGTGAAATATCTGCATAAATTGCGCCAAATGATTTATAATACTACTATCGAGCAATGAATTAATACTTGCTATTTCTTGGGTAAAAATTTTTGACGCAGTTCCCAAACAAATGGTACACACTCAGTTGATCGGGATAAATCGGCATGTTTTCGTAGCGTCATAATTTTTCGCTGTTATAGCATGTCATGAGGTGTCAATCATTCTATCTCAGTCCCTCTCGACCGAGGTGGTTTTTGTGACATCACAATCCGTGGCGTAGGACAACTTACAAGAAGAAGAAGAAGAGCCAACATGGCGGGCCGAACCGCTGTAGGGGCGGCGGTTAGAGCAGTCAATAAACCGAGGAAATTTGCCGCTAGAAGAGCTGCAATTACACTAGTAAGTCTAAAACATAGTGGAATATTTCTGTTACGATTGAATAGTCGTCATACGGGGCAACAGTAAGTTTACGTTACATCAAGTTGGTTGCATATCTACTAGTGGCAAATTTACGATTTGAGAGACTTCTCGCATTGGCCTCTCAACTATTTTATCACAGCTTGACTTTGTCCTATTCCAGAATTTATAAATCTACCATTCCACTTTTAATTTAATGTGTTCAATCAAACAATTTTAGTTTATCCCATTTATATACACTGAAACACGATCTTCACGATCTTATGTAATCAAAACGTCGAAGAAGTGGATATTGATTTGAAATATCTCTGTTTTTTTTTCATTTTCTTTTTTTATGATGAACTGAAGCCTTCACTCACTTTGATTGGTTATGACTCATGATTTATGGCTAAACTGACGATTAAATGACGTCACCATTAACCATATTTCGCTTTTTAAGTTTTAATCATAAAAAACAAATAGATTCAATGCTGCCTTCGGTCTGTTTTACAATTAGATTACACGTCGTTGTGCATCTGTTCAGTAATAGACCACAGATGATGTCAAAATGTGGGGATAAGTAAAGTATTATAATATTAATAGTTACATCATCCTTGCATCATCTTTCCTCTGCTAGATCTTAAGTAAGAACCCATCAAAATGAGTACCATGTAATCAGTATTATATAATAAGCTCAGCTATGCACACATTCTGATTGGTTCTCACTTATGATCTATTGGAGGACAGACATATAGTTGACATCATCATTAAAACTTTTTTTAATTCTTTATTATATAAAACAAATAGATTCCAAGTTGCCATGTGTCTGTTCTAGATCACAGAGGACGTCAAAATGTGGTATGAACATCAGTGACACAATCAGCTGTGCCTTGTTTGCCACTTTTTTGTTCTAACCTCATTTTGACATCATCTGTGATCTATTACTGAACAGATGCATGGCAACTTGGAATCTGTTTGTTAAATAGCAGAAGACAGAAGTCTATCAGTCAAGTAGACAATTTCTTTACCCTTTAACTCCCAAGATCTCATTAGCAATTCCCCTTGCTGTCTACCATACAGTTCTTGTGATGTAAATTTAGAAAATTTGGTATTGGATTAACTCGTAATCCCCTAACTGATATTTTTCTTTATTCTCATCACTTGTCTGCTTGATATTGTTTTGATATTGTAAGGAGAAATTCTGTCTTGGTAGCTCATGGGAGTTAAAGGGTTCACCCACAGGAGTGATTAACACATAACTTCTCCCCATAATGTCAATACATCATCCAGAAAATAGATAATGAGGATATGTAACTTAACAGGTAGAAGTTATCTTGATCCAGCATCAAATTCTCATCACCAGTTAACAGGGAAATTTGTAGCAGCTGGAGGTGGGGCTGAAAAATTAGATCTTGGTAGTTTAAGTGTTAATAAAAGTAATGAAACTTTTAGTCCAATTTGTTTGTAGTAAAGGCCAGGAAAATTATCCTACACCACTCTCACTATGCATCATTTGTTTTTCAGTCAACCCTTTAACCCCCAGAAGTGATTAACATGTAACTTATCCCCACAATGTCGATACATCATCCAGAAAATAGATAATGAGGATATGCAAACTTAACAGGTAGAAGTTATCTTGATCCAGCATCAAATTCTCATCACTAGTTAACAGGGAAATGTGTAGCAGCTTGAGGTGGGAATGAACAATTTGATCTTGGTAGTTTAAAGGTTACTAAAAGTAATGAAACTTTTAGTCCAATTTGTTAATCACACCACACTCACTTATGCATCATTTGTTTTTCAGACACCTGCTGCAGTACAAAAACTTAAGTCGCTGTTCACACCAGAAACAGAAAATGTAAGACATGCTTATAGTCTAGTGTCAACTTTAAAAAAATTATGTTTTTCCAAGGTACATGCTTACGCAAAAGTAAGTGAACTCAATAATTGATATCCTGCGTAAGGTTGTCAGTCATTGCAGATGAGCAAAACTGTATGCAAGAGAAAAATGAAATTTAAGAAATAAATAGGAGGAGGAAGGGAAACGCATGCAGAAGGCTGTGCTCCCAGACAACCAGAACTGTTGTCGCTGCTTGCTTGTCATTTTGATTGCACCTGCTTTTTTGCTTGCCTCCACTCACTGAGAGCATGGTACTGGCTAAATACATGTTATAGTCAATAAATAATCATTAAAATTATCCATGGCTTTGGTCCCTTGGCATTGATCAAGGAAATGTGATCCGTAGTTTCTTGGTTATAAGGAGCACAGTTTTTTAAGAAAATTATGTCTTTGGTTGGAAAGTTAGTGCTGAAATTGGAGTGCATCCTATAGCCAAGTATTTTTGCACAACAAAATCTTAAGATCACAAATTTAGCAGAGCCTACAGTTAAAAGGCAACAATAAGACACTAATCGTTGAGAGAAAAAGGAGAAAATTAGAGCTGTTTGGTCTGAGGTGTAGCGAAGATTGCGTCAAATTCAATCCCATATTGCTATGAATTAAAAAGGAATACTTCTTTTAGCAAACAAACAGAAATTTGCATACGT
The DNA here is from genome assembly GCF_036669915.1 of Pocillopora verrucosa. Lineage (NCBI taxonomy): Eukaryota > Metazoa > Cnidaria > Anthozoa > Scleractinia > Pocilloporidae > Pocillopora > Pocillopora verrucosa. The sequence goes on from NC_089323.1 coordinate 3,366,275, forward strand.
TCTTAACAGCAAGTGCTCGGTAACATGATATCCAAAACAGGTCCTTCGGTCGGTAGCGTTTGTGGATGCACACTTTGTTGTCATCCGCAGCTCACCAGAAAACAGGACATGTTGCCGGTTGCGCCATTTCCTCACCATGGATTCTGAAATGCCGTATTCACGGGCAATTCCACGACTGTTGTGACTGCCTCGGCTTCGGTGACGATTTTTAACTTTACTTTGAGGTCAAACGATTGACGGCGAGTGCTTAGCATATTTGTGATCGAACAAGAAGTTAAAGTGAAACTCTGACTGTTTACGATGAGAACATATCAGTTAGTTTTGTAAGCGAGTTTTAAGTCAGTCGGTTGATGTTATTAGAATGAAATCGGATCATTGAATATTTATTATTTAATTTTGTAAAGAGAAGCATAATTCTAAGGAGGAAGGCTGAAATAAACAAGGATGCGTTTTGTTTCTCCTTACAGTTGTGAAATTTTAGCCCTGGTTTTTACGTAGCTCATTAAATGTGCGACTTTTTCACTTTTATTTACGTCAGCAAAAGAGTTCACATGCCAGCTGTGTAGCGATAATCGTTCTCAGTTCTATCACATCCTTTTATTAACTCTTTAACCTTTTGGTATGTCATAGAACCGAATATTTTCACGAAATTTTCAGTTTGGGAACTTGGCTAGACTAAGTTGCGAAGTTTGGGGTGCGTCTTATAACCGAGTGCGCTTTATAACCGAGAAAGTACGGTTATTCTCAGATTCTTTAAATTTGAAGGAAATGCAGAAACGCTACCTATTACATGCTTGTAATGAATTTTAAAATGTCTTTTTTTCTTTTCCAGCCTGCTTTAAGAATTGGTGTCAAACAAAAAGGTTGTAATGGCCTCACTTATACATTGGATTATGCCAATGAAAAGGGAAAGTTTGATGAGGAGGTCAGTCAAGATGGTAAGTTTGTTTTTGGAAAACTTGAATCGTGTAAAACTCAGAAAACCATGAGCATCAGAAACATTTCTTGCATGTTGTGGCTAAAGAACAACCTAAACTAGCAAAAGTAAGCTAAATTGTAAGCAGTTCCCTCTGACGAAGGGCTAACGCTCGAAACATCACCATCTAAACCCCTAATGGTGGCCAATTTTTGTTATCAACAATAGCGTGCAAAAAAAGTCGTGTCCGATAGCTCGGGGCCAGTGGATTTTGCGATTGGGCTAGTGAATTATGTGCTTTACGTGCCCGAAGGGCAAGTGAAGAATTTCGGAGAATTAAAGTTACAGAAGTACTGTAAGACAAATGTTGTAAATTCCTAATAAATTCATGCTGACCAAAAGTAGCTCCGATGAAGTGAAATCTGTAATACATAGATTTAGCCAAGCCTAAAAGCGGAGCTCGCATTTTTTTCCCGCACGTCTCGAGGGCACAACGCCTTGCCTCGGCCAGGACTAGAACCTGGATCGTCCGACTCGGAGCCTAGTCCACTGGCCTACTGGACAAAGCCGTGGCGTTGGCGTGCTCGCGGTACAGTTGACCACGCATGTTAAAAGTAGCACCTTGTACGGTCGTACGGTAGTACATCCAAATTTTTTCGGCTTGGTGGGTTACTACTATTTTGTATAATTATGGGGCTACGCTCTGCGAGCTCCGCTATAAACAAGACTAAGTATGGCATCACATGTCAAACGAGACTTATTGTGATCTCGTGCATAAAGTAAAAGCAAATATTGAAAAAAAACATTGGAGGTAAAAGTTGCCCGTGACCAATTCTAACTAATTCAGAGAAAACTATCTGTCTTAATTTTACTTCATAATCATTTGTGAGGAACGTAAACAAAAGGTTTTGATCCTGAACTCCAGTGAAAATTTTCTCCTGATTTTAGCAAATACTGGTCACGTGCGTTTCAACATGGTAAATTCTAAACACCGATACCGTAGGTGTTTGTTGATTAAAATATATAGACCACATCGTATTGTTTTCACTTTTCACGAAAATCTTTCAGATGAAAAGTTGCCAGTAATGAAACGAACATTTTTGTTCTTTTGAAACGTAACACCTTTGGTTACTTGTAACAAGATGAACCTAAAATTTGCATAATTTTTGTTTGCAAAATTTGTTCATTGATGCGTTACTCAGCACTTGCACTAAAACTTGAAAAAATGAAGTGAATGCACAAATTTTGAATGAGAAGCAAACTGATGAAAGCTATCAAATTTTTATCCCCTCTAATACTATAAATATGACTCGAATAATGTAAGTATCTCCCTTGTCAGCTGCTTAGAAATGGGGAAATCGTGAAACTTAGCCAGGTTCACTCCCAAGATCTCGTTAGTACTTCTCCTTACTGTCTGTCACACAATTTTGAGGTTACTTTGGAGAATCTGGTATTGGACCAAATTAATAATCCCCCAATTTATATTTTCATTTATTCTCATCACTTGCTAGTATTTATGTTGTATTGGTACTGCAATGAGTAATTGTTTCTTGCTCACTCATGAGAGATTAAAGGTTAAGGCTCACAGAAGGTGGAAATTGCATTATTATCTCAGATTACCAATGTTTTTCTCAACAGGTGTAAAGATTTATATTGATTCCAGGGCACAATTATCACTGCTAGGAACAGAAATGGACTATGTAGAAGATAAGCTTGCCAGTGAATTTGTGTTCAATAATCCCAACATTAAAGGAGTTTGTGGATGTGGGGAAAGTTTTCACTTATAGAATTGCGAAATTGGAGAATTTGGTAAAGTCACCAGAAGCCATCTTGTTTTAGTACCAGCTGTTCACAATAATGTTGGAGTATTTGTCTTTTCCTGCCAAAAAAAGGAGGGCATTATCTGGTTTGAAGAATATTTGACACACTTTGAAGATGTCAGTTATAAAACTGATATTCCGAACTACCTAACTTACACTTATGTTGCTTCTGCCGTTTAGTGTTAATATGGATATTTTTTGTAACTCTGATCACCTCTCAAAAAAATTCAGTTGATACCACAAGAGGAAATTACTGCTACTTTTGAAGAGAAGAGGGTTAAAACTTAAATTTCAGCTACAGGCATGAGGCTGTCCATACACCTATACCTTTCTTAGTGATCAACTTCTGGAGACTTAAAGAAGATTTCTAAGAAAAAATAGTTTCTCTTTATTTATCAACATTACGTCTCATGTAAGTATTGTGGGCTGAATACAGACAAACTTTGGTGTAAATAATTTGAGAATACTACTGTGGAAGTTTTGTTCTTCTTTTTGTTCAAGAGGGTGGGGTGGAAACCCAAACTGTGCTAACAGACTGAGGAGGTTTCTCTACTTTTCTATGTGGATGGGTGTTGCAGTCATGCAGACAGAGGGAATTACTTACATCAATCAAACCTGAAGAGCCCATGTGAACTCAAAGTTAAAACAAAAAACTCTTAGTTTTGCATCTGATTGGCTGTGTGCTGTAGGTTTTCTGGACCAGTCACATAGTGAAGTAAAGCAAAACAAAACCAGTGAACCAAACCAAACCAGTCACTAAGTACATTTAACCCTTTCACTCCCAAGATCTGATTGTTAATTCTCTCCTTATCCTGGTAAATAAGTTATGAGAATTTAGTGTAATATCAAGATAAAAATTTCTTCCTGATAAGTTTTAGTATTCTTTTAACTGTTTGCTGGAAAATGTATGGATATAATTGGAAGAAGTTACATGTTGGTCACTTCTGAGAGACAGATGATGGCAGCAATAAACTAAATGGGTAACTAGAGTTTTAAAACATCTTTAATGAATCTATGGTTTGCTTCAAAATTATGTGCCTTTAGGCTCAAAACAATGTTATTTATGACTCAACTATAACAAATCTACAGTTTTTTAAAAGCTGAATGTAAACATGTACCACTTACTTAAAAAAAGTTTGGGTTGAAGCCCTGCAACCAATCAAATAGTGCTAACATGTCGTGAGCAGATGTAGGGCTTCAAGAGCAAGATGCTGAACAATACATCAAGTTTTAGTCATGTCCATTGACGAATCATCACATTCCATGAGCTTTGAGAGCTTGCCATTGCATTTCTCCAATCTATCTTGAAGCTTCTTGGGTTCAAGTCAATGTTAATTGTCAATTGTTTACAGCACACCACAAAAGCTGCTATTTTGTTGTGGGCAATCACAGCATTTCTTTCAATAAGTTTCACTTTTTTGTCACCAGCCCCTTGTGAGAGGACTTTCAGTTAGTAATACAGGACCTACCTCTTTGTAAAGTTGAGCACAAATAGCAAATAATTTCACCCAAAACCAAAGGCAGGAAAATGCAACAACCCAAATACTCTCCAGCATTAAAATGGTTTTTATCTGGATCAGTTCCAAGTAGAATGAAGCCCATTTGTTTGAAAGACTCCTTTATGATACCACACTACAATAACTTGGATTTCATAGGATTTAACCATTTCTCCTCACTTGGCAAATAAAATACCTGGTGATTCCAAGGGTTGATGCATTACAGGGCCATAGTTCTTGTTTTCTCACTGTCCATGGAAGTAGATGGTACAGTGTCTCCACCCCAGGAAGATCCATTCTTAGGTTCATATGGAGACACAGCTTTCAAGTAGTTTAAAAAATTATTGCTCCTTGGCTGCAATTTTAATTAGAAGCAGGCTCCAAGAAAATAGTTGGTCATTGTACATTCAATGCTACTGCATCATAGCAATTGATGAATATCAAGATGAGCACAGTGCAAAAACAATGCCCCATGACTGCACGCAAAAAAATCACTAACAGGCTACACTGCCGCCAAGTCTCTTGTAAAGCCTTGATGGCAAGTCTAGGCTGGTTTTGATCCGAATGACTAACTCATAATCATTTCTAGTTAATGACAGTTTTCCCTGCCATTAACTTCCTTGATCTAATACCCTGCATTGCAGCTGTGGCATGTTTTGTCCTGTGTGAAATCTCAGTTTTGTTTTCAGTATTCTCCTATGTAAAGTGTAGGTAGTAATCAGTCCAGACAGGTGCATCACAGACTGCAGCATGTAAAAGCTACATGTAGTCTTCTGGTGAAGTGGGTTCACTTTTCATAAAGTGACAACTCTGTTAACTATCAATGTTCCAAAACAACTGCACAACAAAAGAGATGAGTAGTTTGGAACTTAACAGAAGATGTCCAGCTCTGATGAATCCAGTGATCATATTTTTCAATTACCCTTGTTCCATCACACATGCTGGTTCACTGTGATGTAAAAAATAATTGCAGTAGTTTTTATTCCCCTCATCTTTCAGCTAAGGTATGACACCAGCTGTTGTCAATAGTATGTAACTCCAATCCATTATAGTTCAGCTCAACAACGTTAAGGTAAAGTACATGTATCCAATCCAATAAACTCTCAATAACGCTAAACTGAAACCAAGTAACCAATGTAAAAACTGTATTCATGCCACTTGATGGCATGTAACAGAACAATAGCAAATAATCCAAAGATGCAAAATCACCACTCTTCTTCCTCTGTACCACCAGCTGAAGACCAGGCAGCAGTGCCATTAATCTGGCTGGTTTGAGTATTAGCTTCCTCACTATTCCACTCTCCTCCCCAGCCATCACTGTTGCCAAACTACCACAAAGATCAAAACAAAGGTTTAAGACATTGCTAAGCTATAAAAATTAGAATTCCTAACTACTTATCTCTGTTTGCAGTGGGAAACTGCACTGAATATAAACAAGAAACTCCTAACATCTTGACGACATTATTTACCTAGAACATTCTGAGGCAAAAAAAGGTGATAAACAATTGATATAATGTAATAATAAAAATGTACATCTTGCTCTTTGCTCTTCAAATAACCATGTGTTAAAATCTCTCTTAGTGTATGATAACTCAATGAGACAAAGATTTTCAGATACTACTGCAGTTGGGGCCATTTTATTTCTTTGAAGCAGAGGTGCATCATTGAAACTAACATTGACCCCTTGCAGTATCACCCCCACAACAATCATTGAGCTCACATGAATAATAAAAATCATCACCAACTCAAGAAGCTCTTGATTGTTAAAGAAGTTCTCCTTATCAGCATCAGAGCAAATGTGCAAAGAAAAGTTTGTAGAATATGCATACTGATGTTATGGTGTAAAGGGTTCATTGTTCCACGAAGGTAAAACCATGGGAAGTTGTCAAAATTTTTTTTTATGTACCTGTTTCCTGGTGTCTCTGGATGCAAAACGACCTCCTGCTGGGCCATAACTTGTGCCTACTGCACTCTCTGCAATCTCCTCTAACCATTCTGGCACTTCTTGTGAAGCCTACAAAGTACACATGCAAGTCAGAAGAAATGATAACTCTTCAGGGCAACTCAGGCCATAACATAGAATTACTTTACATCAATTTGGATTCGAGATGCTTACAACAGAATAGCTTGGAGTACAACACTGTACCCACTAAAACATTAATTAAGATGATAATTTCATAATTTTGGGTAAAAAAAATGGTGCCTTGATAAAGGTTTGCCTTAAGGTAAGCAGATGACTTACAAAAGACCGACTTCCACTGGATGATAAAAAACAATTTGCACTCTAAGTGGCCAGATAACCAAAGATATGTTCTGGATGGTAAATTTATGCTGTTTAGCAATTGGGTGGATGTATTATCATAAAATTTGTTTTTAACAGAACTACTAAATTTCAAGTCCTACTCGACATACATGAAGTGAAACAACTTACTAATATTGCAAATAAACAAAACACGACAAAAAAAAATCATGAAACATGAAGAAGAAGACTGTACTTACGTCAGACAGAATTTTCACAAGCGCCCTGGCAATCTTATCGTCTTTTCCTTTCTGGAAGAAAGTTGTAGCCTTTCCTTCATGCCCAATACGTCCTGTTCTACCAATTCTATGTACAAACTCCTCAATCTCATTTGGCAAGTCATAGTTGACAACATGCCTGACATCATCTATGTCCAAGCCACGGGCAGCAACATTTGTGGCAATAAGAACTGGACAGCGGCCTAGCCTGAAGTCCCTTAAAGCTTCCTCTCTTTCCTGCTGAAGGCGATCACTGAAAACAAAACAAACTGCCTTCTAACATTTTTTTCACTTTTTGAACACTGTACATAGAAATTCACAATCAGTACTGCAGATCCAGTTTAGAAAGTTTCTGGAAAACCTGGGAACATAGCTTTTGATAAATTTAATTTTTTCTTAGAAGCCCCATGTAGTTTGGACTATGAAGACAATTTCTCTCCTTAATCCTTGGTTTGGGTGAAAATCATCTATCTCTACTACCTCGCATAAATTCTAAAGCAAGAGTTGAAAAGCATAGCAGCTGTGACATGCTTTAGCCTTTGGAAAGAATTAAACAGAGTTGCATTGATCTAGACTTTAAACCAAAACAACTTTTTCAAAAGGCAGCTTCCCTTTTGGTTGTATGGCCAGATGAAGAGTACAACAATCCTTGAGCTCCAATCCTGGGTTTAAGAAACTGTTGATAAAAATACCATATTGCCCACATTTGGTGGAGAGCACATCAAGTAACTATTTCTGTTTCAACATTTTTTGAACTCCCATAGAGGAAAGCAAAGAAACTGGCCATAAAATTCAACACAAATGACAACATGCACTAGTTTGCAGATTGTTTACTGCACATTTCATGGTGGCACTGTGACCAAATTCAAGATAGACTCTTTAAAATTAAAAAAGAATCTTTCTTCAAAAAATCTGATGCATTCATCAAGTTTCATTTTCAGTCCGTAAACTAAAAACAGCATTTTACTAAAGGTAGATAATGATGTAAAGTGTGATACAAAAGCCTTAAGTACCATCCCAGTTGTTTTTGTGGTGGAGTATTCTACATTATCAACTGATTTCCAACTTACCCATGGATACTTGTAGTAGGAAATCCTTCTTGCGACAACAAGCTTGCAAGAAAGTCTGCTCCACGCTTTGATTCCACAAACACAAGGGTCCTATCAGTACCTGGCAATAGGACATAAATTGTGGTTACCAGAATGATGGCAACTTTCACAATGCTCCAAGCCATGACCAGTCTGTGGTCATGTCAGGCTGAAAAGATATAGGTGATCTGCATTTGGCAGTCACGTTGCAAGCTGTTACATGTTCCTTACATAATGTTTATCATCCAGAGTTGAGTGAGAGAGACAGTGCATATCACTAATAAGACTTGCTTATTTTCTTTGCCACATTTCTTACTTCCACAAACTCCATGTGGTTAACAGTTAGGTGAATCATGCAATATTTTTCACAGTCTTTCAAGTCAGTGCAAATGAGACTTTTTGAATGATTAACACTCTTAACCCTTCACTACTGCCAAAAAAAAATAATAAAGTAGAATAGAGTATCCATCGTTTCGATTTTGCATCTTTACCTGAGCAGCTGAGTAATTCAGTCAACTTTTCTCGTTTCTGATTTTCTGGCACATCCAAGATTGTCTGCTGAATGTCTGATGTTGTACCACCAACCCTTCCTACTGTCAAGAACAAGTAATCATTGAGGAAGTCACCAGCCAGGCGTTGAATTTCCTCAGGGAAAGTTGCACTGAACATGAGAGTCTGTCTCTCTGTCTTTTCAGGCATTCCCAGTGTCTCCACAATTTTCCGAATGTCTGCCTCAAATCCCATGTCAAGCATTCTGTCTGCTTCATCCAAAATCAGATACTGAACCTTCTCAAGGGAAACCTAGTACCCAAACACAAACAACCAAATACATCAAATTATGTTATGCATCATGAGAAATTTATCATGAGGTGTCTTTAGTAATCAAGACTGCACTAGTTCTGCTTTACTTCTCCTGTAATGACAGGCATCCCCTTTGCGTTTTAACCAGGATCCTCAAACCCTGCCTATATTTCCCACTCCTCATTCCTTAAATACACCTATATGCAAGCAAAATAAGGATAAATGATTCAAATGTTTCATTACAATTTATTACATTTTTTTTTCAATAATCAGGTCATCACATGTTCTCTCACCTGTCCTTGTTCGACAAAATGCTTGAGTCGCCCGGGCGTAGCGACTAGAAAGTTACAACCACGTTGAACTTGTCGCAAATGATGTGAAACACTGACCCCTCCATAAATACACACTGCCTTTAGCATAGTTCCCAATGAAAACTTTCGAGCTTCATTAAAAATTTGACTAGCCAGTTCTCTTGTGGGAGAAATACAAAGACCTTGTGGAGTTTGAATGCCTGACAGCTCACTGCTGGCCAATCCACTGTTCAGTATACCAGACATAGCAGGTAGGAGAAAAGCTGCCTATAATTGAACAAAAATGCTTAAGTTTTACTCTCATATCATTCAATTAACAGGATGACAGTAATAACAGCTGATGCATTGAAGTACATAAGCCTGACAACAGCATGGCCATATTTTGACTTTTTTTTTCCTCTTCACCCATATTATGATAGATTTTTAAGAGTTACAACTGTAGGAGTTCATTGGAAGGAATATACACAAGAAAAAAAGAAAATACAATGCTGCAGAATTTCCTATCATGCAAGGGAAATCATTTGATAACAACCAGCAATATAAAAAAAGACATATCCATAGGATGACTAATTCAAGTATAAATTGGGACAACTTAAGTTTAACATAAACCACCCAAGAATTTTTAAGCCAAGTTTTTCAAGATGCATTAGCCATCATCAGCACCAAGTGTTCACAGTGCAATGGTTCATCATAATATAATAATAATAATAATAATAATACACAGTATTTATAGAGCGCTAATTCCCAATGGTCCAAAAGCGCTTTACATAATAAAAATAACAAAATCCTAAACCTACAAACTACATGGTCATTCTATAAAAATTCCCAATGGTCCAAAAGCGCTTTACATAATAAAAATAAGAACAAAATCCTAAACCTACAAAACTACAAAACTACATTGTCATCCTATAAAAACATCATCATTCTATACAACATCATAACCAATTTTAAAAAGCTGCGTCTTGAGCTTAGATTTAAAAGAAGAAAGGGAATTACAAGATCTAAGTTCGAATGGAAGTGCATTCCAAACAGAAGGTGCGGCAATAGTAAAAGACCGGCCACCATAAGTTTTAAGATTAAATTAAGATGTAGAAAGTAAAAATTGATTGGAGGATCTAAGAAGTCTACCAGGTGTATAAGGCTCGATGAGATCAGTGATATAGCTAGGTGCAGCACCATGAAGCGCCTTAAATGTAATTACTGCAATTTTGAAAGTTATTCTTTGTTCAATTGGTAGCCAATGAAGTTGAATAAGCAACGGCATAACATCCCCCAAGTTTGACAACAATAAAGCTTTCTTGGTGAAACTAAAGGCGTTTATCTCCAAGGAAGGTCACATCATGTGCTTTCCAATCCTATTGAAAATGTATTAGGAATAGAGTGGAGGAAATGCATCCTGACATTTGCTATTTGTACTGATACGGATGAATATGCTGATGTTTGTTAAAGGATCATGTTTACCGTCTTTCCGGATCCTGTTTGAGCACAAGCCATGACATCTCTTCCTGCAAGGATTGTGGGTATAGCATACTTTTGCACAGGGGTGGGCTTAGTGTACTTTGCTTTTTGGACATTTAATAACAAAGATTCTCTCAGATTAGCTTCCTGAAAGCTTTGAATTGGTGTTATGGTCTCTTTTCCTTTTCCTGTAACCTCAACTGGGATCTCATCGTACTTGTCAAAGTTGATGCCTCTCTCAATGGAACGGAACATCTCCTCCTCCTTCTCAGATGGATCTGGGGGAACATATGTCACAGGACCTGGTTTGTCTGTTAAAAAACATAATAGCATCATTTTAAAACAAATGGAAAAAACAAACCTCTAGTTTTTGTTGCTTGGGAGAGAAAAGATAACTTTTAAACAAATTTTTTGTAACTCATATTGAGAAAAGATACCCAAAGCAACAACAAAACAATAAAAAAATCCTTTGAATACCAAATAAGTCTAATCAAACAAAAGCCCCATGGCAAAATTGATTTTTAAACATGAAATTAATAAGATCTTCCTAAATCTGAATTTTTTTAAGTTGTTACTTACATCAATCTACTTAAATTCCTTGGTCATTTACTGTCTGGCTTTACATCTGTTACTTCAAAAAAGAACTACTTCTGATTTCATCTACTATTTGGACATTAGGCTTTTTCATGAGTGACTATGTGGTCACTTAACCCTTTCACTCCCATAAGTGACAGAGACAGAAATTCTCTTTTTAATATCAATACAATATCAACCAGATAGGGGATGAGAATAAAGAAAAATGTCAATTTGGGGATAATTAGTTGATCCAATACTAAATTCTCTGACCTAACATTATGAGAATTGTATGGTTGACAATAAGGAGAAAGACAAATTTGATCTGGGAGTTAAAGTGTTAAATTGATACAACAGCAAACTTGGCAAGAAAATCATGCTTTTGGTGTACAGAGTCCTGAGCTTTTCTTTGATTTTTAGCCGTTTAAAAAATGTACTCACTTTCCTCTTGCTCTTTAGTCGGACACTCTCGAGCAAAATGCCCTTCTTCACCACAACTATGACACCCTCTTCCACCTCCACCTCCACCTCCACCACCACTTTTCCTGCTGGGGTATTCTTTTGCAAAGTGCCCTTCTTCCCCGCCAGTGTGCCATCCACCACCTCCCTTCCTATTACCACTACTGCTACCAAATCCACCTCCTCTCCCACCACCATCTTCTCCATCATCACCTCCTGAAAATCCACCCCCCCCTCCTCCTCCTCCTCCTCCAAGACCACTGCCACCAAAGCCACCACGCTTCTTTGAACCAAAGCCTCCTCCGTTTTCTCGAGGTTCATCATCAGTTCCATCATCAAAGCCACCACCACTGCGGCCAAATCCACCGGCTCTGTTACCAAATCCCCCTCCACTACTGCCAAAACCACGTGCTGCTGGCTTCTCACTGTCGCTGCCACCGCCACCACGGCCAAAGCCTCTACCTCCACCAAAAGCACCCTGGTTGCCGCTTTCGAAGCCATTTGTCAATGTACTGTCTGTATTTGCAGGGCCAAAACCTCCTCTTCCGAAGCCCTTTCGTCTGGGAGCTTCATCGACCGAATTGTCATTACTACTCCAGGTACCAAAGCCTCGTCCTTTGCTTGCCCCAAATCCACCACCAAATGAAGTCTACACAAGAAAACATATCACATCACATTCCAGTATCCAGAAAGATGTAAAGAGACACATCGTCCTACTTACTGTTGTGGAGCTGCCATCTTCCCAATCGTCTGCCATGTTGATTTCGACGATTTCAACTATGAAGACAATTTCCCGCGATTTAAAAAACTTAATATACTGATTGAAACGTTTCTGTGAATTTTTTTCAGATCAAAGACCTTTTAAAAGTGCCACGAACTAAGCTTGGCTGCTTTCTCAGACATAAAGTGAATCTACTGATGACAAATCGAAAATTTGTATGAAATCGCAAGAGCGTGAAATCTTCAGGGTTGTACACGTGAGTTCATTCGACAATGATTGGCTGATTTATTTTTTTCCGCGGAATTTTGTGATCACGTGGTTGGTGCGATAAAATTTTCGGTATTTCCGGAGACGAGAAAAAAAAAAAAACAGCTCAGGTCGAACGCCGAAGATCCCCTTAATGCGATAATTTTCGTGTTTTACTAACGAAGGAAAATTGAAAAGTAAATCTATAGCTTCAGCCGGATCACAAAGCTGGAAATAAAATAGGAACTTCGATAGTCAGAGATTGCAGCATCGCTCGAATCAGTCAGATGTCAAACATCTATTGTTTTATTTTTTGTGTTTCAATCGATTTCGCAAGTGAGGTGTGAAACCGCAAAACCAACTTCGACGTCAGTTATTTATTAAGCGAAGAACTGGGAAAGATTTTGCGACTGATTACGTATATGTTGAGGATATTTCTAGACGTAAACATGAAGGATGGAAGCTTAGGCTCTGGGTTATTTAATGTAAAGAGCGCTTCTCGACAGAAATCAAGAGAAGCGAAAGAATCTAGTGGCTAAGCTTCAGAATACCATTTACATGTCACTGAGTTAGAATAACGTTTATTGTGTTATGCCTCGATCTTCAAAGCCTCCCGGCACATGCAAATGAGGTGGACCAAAGTGGCAGGATATTCTGCAGTTGCTCCAAAAAGTTTATCGTGAAGAAATGTAAAATGGTTTCCGTGTTTACATAGCCTGATGTAAACACGCGGGAGGTTGGGAGAACACGAGATAAGCGAGATTATCGAGTGTTCTCCCAACCTCCCAAAGACCAGGCAACAGTGCCGCTATTTTGGCCGTTAGTTTGAGCATTAGCTTCCTCACTATTCCACTCTCCTCCCCAGCCATTGCTGTTGCCAAACTACCAAAAAGATCAAATCAGAGGTTTAACATTGCTCAGGTATAAAAAGAAGAATTTCTAACTGCTTATCTTTGTTTGCAGTGGGAAATTGCACTGAATGTAAAGAAGAAACTCTTAACTTCTTGAGGTCATTAACTACCTAAAACATTTCAAGGCTACAAATTGAACATTTATGTGAATGGAAATAATTATGATGTAACAATAAAACTGTACATCTGGCTCTTTGCTCTTCAAATAACCATGGATAGGATAAGTACTCAATTTTTTAATGGCAAAATTTGCATTTGTTTTACATTACTGTATGTCAAAGATTTTCAGATACAACAGCAGTTTGTATCATTTTTTTTTTAAGCAGAGGGGCATCATTAAAACTGACATATAACCAGTAAGGGTGGCTAGCATCTAATATTCCCTTGAAGTATCACCCCTAAATTTAATGTTGAGGTCACAATATAATTATATTAATGGTCACCAACTCTTGATTGTTAATAAACAAATCCTCCTTGCCAGCATCATTGCAAATGTTGCAGAGAACAGCATGGAGAATATGCATGTTGACTAGATGTCTGGGTGTAAAAGATTAATTGCTTCATGTATGTTACACCATGAGAAGTTGTCAAAAAATTTTTAGTGTACCAGTGTTTCCTGTTGTTTCTGGATGCAAAATGACCTCCTGCTGGGCCATAACTTGTGCCTTCTGCACTCTCTGCAATCTCTTCTAACCATTCTGGCACCTCTTGTGAAGCCTACAATGAGCACATGCAAGTCAGAAGAAATGTCAACTTTTCAGAGCAACTCAGGCCATAACATACTACAGAATAGCTTGGAGTACTACACTGTACCCACTTGTGGGTCAAGAAATGGTGCCTTCAAAAAGTTTGCTTTAAAGGTAGGCAAATGATCCATTTTTTCTCCTACCCATGACGGGTATAATCATCTACACATATCATTACAGCCTTGCACGAATTCTATAATTAAAAAAGTAATATGTGAAATATGAGACAGTTGTGGCATGTTTTGGCCTTGGGAATAATAAGACACAGTTGCCTTAATCTATTTAACTTTACACCAAAACAATTTTCTCAGAAGGTAGCTTCCCTTTCGGTTGTATGGCCAGGTGAAGAATACAATAATCCTTGAGCTCCATTACCCTGAGTCTAAAACTGTTGATAAAAATACCATATTGCCCACATTTGAACACATCAAGTAACCATTCTTGTTTCAACAAATCTTTCAACATTTTCTATAAGTACTAAATTTGCTCTATTTGTGAACTCATAGACAAAAGCGAAGAAATTGGTCCTAAAATTCAACACAGATGAGATTGAATTAGAAAGTTTTACAACATGCACTTGTTTGCAGTTGTTTACAGCACATTTCCTGGTGGTAATGTAACTAAACTTAAGACTGACTCAAAAAAAAAAACTTTTTGAAAAAATCAGATCAATACATACATGCATCAAGTTTCATTTCCAATATATAAACTGAAAACAGCATTTTACCAATATGAGATAACAATATAGCACCAAATGACTTGGGTACCATCTTTGTTGTTTTGGTGGTTGAGTATACCATCAAACTGATTTTGAAGTTACCCATGGATACTTACAGTAGGAAATCCTTCCTGCGAAAACAAGCTTGCAAGAAAGCCGGCTCCATATTTCATATTTCAACAAAAGCCATGTGGTCAACAGTTAGGTGCATCATGCAATATTTTTTAATGAAAGTCTTTTTAATTTAGCTCAAATGGGACTTTCTCTACAATTTAACACTCCTAACTCTTAACTACTGCAAAAAAGCAGATTTTGCATCTTTCCCTGAGCAGCTGAGTAATTCAGTCAACTTTTCTCACTTCTGATCTTCTGGCACATCCAAGATTGTATGCTGAGAAAATAAGAAAAACTTCTTTGAAAAGAAATGGACATTCAAATGAAAAGGAATGGTTAATAATTTAAAAAATCTTAAGCTGATTTGCCTTCTATCCTGTTTTTTCTCTCTTTTTTTTTTACGTTATGTTGCTTGGTTTAATTAGTTTAATTTGTATATTTTCTTAAGCTGAAAATAGGGTAACTGTGTAAGATTGTTAGATATATCCAACTGTTATCATTTTTAACCTATTTTATGAATGTAAAATTGTAACTGTGTAAATGAAAGGTCAGAATAAAATTGTTTAAAAAAAAAAAAAAAAGATTGTATGCTGAATGTCTGATGAGATACCACCATCCCTGCCATCAAGAACAAGTAATCATTGAGAAAGTTGCCACCCAGACATTGAATTTCCCCAGAGAAAGTTGCACTAAATATGAGAGTCTGTCTCTCTGTCTTTTCAGGCATCTCCAATGTCTCCACAATTTTCCTGATGTCTGCCTCAAATCCATGTCAAGCATTGTGTCAGTGTCATCCAAAATCAGAAACTGAACATTCTTTAAGGAAACCCAAACACAAACAATGAAATGAATCAAATTAATGTTACCCCTTATGAGAAATGTTCAATTCGTAAGATGTCTTTGGTAATCAAGAACTGCAATAGTTCTGCTTTACTTCTCCTGCAATTTCAGACATCCCCTGCATGTTTTCACCAAGATCCTCACATATATTAAGCTCTTGACACCCTGCCTACATTTCCCCTCTCCCCATTCCTTAAATAAACCTATATTCAAGCAAAAGAAGGATAAATCTTTCCAGCATTTCAGTACAATTTACTACATTTTTTTTTTATGAATGATCAGGTTAATGTTACATGTTCTCTAACCAGTCCTTCCTCTATGAAATACTTGAGCCGCCTGGGTGTAGCAACAAGAAAGTTACAACCACGTTGAACCTGTCACAAATGATGTGATACACTGGCCCCTCCATAAATACATACTGGCTTTAGCATAATTTCCAATGAAAACTTTCCGAGAAATACAAAGACCTTGTGGAGTTTGAATGTCTGACAGCTCACTGCTGGTCAGTGAATTGTTCAGTATCTCAGACATGGCAGGTAGGAGAAAAGCAGCCTGGAATTGAACAAAAGTGCTAAAGTTTTACTCTCGTATCATTCAATTAACAGGATGACAGCAACAGCCGCTGACTGGTAGTAGAACAGAAGCCTAACAACAGCTTTGCCATATTTTGACTTTTTTTAATTTCTCTCCATCCATATTATAATAATAGATTTCTAAGAATTACAATGGAAATTAGTCGATAATGGCCAGCAACATACACAAAAAGTCATATCCATAGGATGACTAATTAAAATATAAATTGCCACAACAAAAGTTTAGAATTAGCAACCTAAGAATTTCTAAGCCAAGTTTTGCAAGATGTATCAGCTATTTTTAAGCACCCAAAGCTGACAGTACAATTGTTCATCATAACCCAAGTTTGACACCAATAAAGATTTCTTGCCTTCGTGTTTAAGGAATTTTTCTTCAAGGAAGGTCACATTGTGTACTTTCCAAACACATGCACTCAGTCTGTTTCACCACTTGACCCTGGCCCCTGAATTACATTAAGGTCAGGAGAATAAAGAAAATAATCCACTGAAAAAGCTCCTGATTTTCAAACAAATCTCTCCTCAGCATCTTTGGAAATGTATTATGAAAACAAAGTGGAGGATATGCACACTGATCTTGGCGTGTTAAAGGATAATGTTTACCGTCTTTCCTATAATCCTGTTTGACAACAAGTCATGACATCTCTTCCTGCAAGGATTGTGGGTATTATATACTTCTGCGCAGAGGTGGGCTTAGTGTACTTTGTTTTTTTGGACATTTACTGATTTACTGTTATGGCCTCTTTTCCTGTAACCTCAACTGGAATGTTATCGTACTTGTCACAGATGATGCCTCTCTCGATGGAACGGAACATCTCCTCCTCATTCTCAGATGGATCTGGGGGAAGATTTGTCACTGGGCCTGATCTGTCTGTAAAAAAACAATAGAATCAATTTAGAACTCTACCTCCACCAAAAGCATTGTGACAGCCACTTTCGAAGCCATTTGCAGGGCCAAAACCACGTCGAGGAGGTTTTGGCTCAGCTCTTATCCCTTTCGTCTGGGAGCTTCATCGACAAAATTGTCATTACTATTCCAGGTACCGAAGCCTCGGCCTTTGCTTGCCCAAAATCCACCGCCAAATGAGGGCTACACAATAAGAAAACAAAACACATCACATTGTAGAACCCATAAAGATGTGGAGAGACACATAATTCAACTTACTGTTGTGGAGCTGCCACCTTCTTTAAAAGTGTCAAAAACTAAGTCTGGCTGCTCTCTGAGACATAAAATGCAGCAATTGATGGCAAATCGAAAGCTTGTATGAATTCACTCGACAATGATCGGCGGGAAATTTTGGGCCCAAGTGCTTAGGGGTAATTAAACTTTCGGTATTTCCGGGGGCGAAAAAAAAACAAAAAAATTAAAAAAAAAAAAGCTCAAGTCAAACACCGAAGATCCCCTGAATTCAAGTTTCGTGTCATATTGATGAAGGAAAAATAAATCTCAGTATAGCTTCAGGCGGATCACGGAGCTGAAAACGAGATGAGAAATTTGGAAATCAGAGACTGTTATATCCCTCCGATCGTTTGGCTGCGATTTCTTATCTCCTCATGGCAGGAAAATAACAGTAGACTCCACATATAAACACCCTATTATAATCTTCCATCGTTTTTTTTCTGTGATTAAATCGATTTCGCAAGTTGAGTGTGACACTTCAGCGTCAGTTTCAAGCGAGAACTGGGAATGACTTTGCGGCTGATTACATATATGGTGAGGGCTTAGTGGCATAAATTGATAAGGTTCCAGGAGGTTCCTGAACGTAAACATTCAAGATGGCGGGTTCAGCCGGAAGCTTACGCTCTGGTTTACTAAATATACAGAGTGCTTCTCGACAGAAATCAAGGGAAATGAAAGATTCTAGTGACAGTGATGACGATGAACTGTTTGACGGCGAGAAGCTGAAGACAAAATTAATGTCTATGTGGAACAACATGAGACATGGTCAGTAAGTTGATATCAAATATACCATTTTAATATATATTTACTCATCAGCTAAAATAATACGTCTATCATATCATCGTAGGTCTCTGAACATACTTATTGACCTGGTAGACGATACCTTTGTTTATCTTTCTCATGGGTGTTTTTATTTTTCTCCCTCGTAGCTGTGAGAACTGTGAAAATAGTAATTTATACGAGCTTGAATTGAAAACATCACGCATAAAGGATATCGTTCGTGTTGTAAGTCAACATGATCACACACTAGTTTGATTTGTGTTGTCCTTTGCTTAAGGAATGTGATAATGCAGCTGGAAAAATAAATTGAACTGTTTGGAGATCATTTTGACCTGAAATTAACTCTTTAACTATCACACATACCATTTGCCAAGCATACATCTATATGTTTAGAGCTTCACTCTAAAATTGCAGTTGTCTTTTTTTTCTCGTTGAATATTGATGGAAATGGAAGGGGAAAGCACGATTTGGGCTGAATTTTTTCTGTTTGGGATGCCTTCCACACAAATCACATTCAGATTTCAAAATCCCTTGCCATTCTCTCTTGTTGAAGACTGCTTTGGAAAAGATCCAAAGGTTTACCAGTGTTTTGGTTTGACAAATGAAAATATTTAGTTTTTTTTACAATTGTTTGATTGTACACTCCTTGATTTTGGAAAATTTCCACTGATCTTTAACGGTTGTTATAATTCCTTGGTTAACAAGTTTCCAAAACATTTAAAAGGCTCTCACATTTTTTTTTTTATAAAATCTGTTCTCTGGTTATTATTCTTGGGGATAATTTGTGCTTGCAAATAGGTCTTTCATCCCCAGATCTGATTGTTAATTCTCCCCTGTAGCTTTTACACATATCCTCATAACAAAGTTGCAAGAACTTGGTGTTAGAGAGATCAAGATATCAACTTCAACCCAGCTGATAAATTTGAGTATTCTCATTACCTGTTTGCTGGATTATGTCTGGATAATATAGAGAGAATTTACATGTTAATCTCTCCTGGGTGTTAATGGGTTAAGTTGTCACCATTTTGAAATAGCTCTAAAGTGTCTAATGGTTACTATGTGCTGCAGATCTTGCAAATTTCTTTGATTATCAATTGAACATTATTTATTTAATATTTTTACAGGTTTTGTTGTGCCTTTCAAAGCACACTTTAATGAAGATTCACCAATATGGCTTTTAGGAAGATGTTATCATGCTAGAAATCATGGTAAAGGTTATGCTTATCATTTAGAATTTTTGTCATCAAGATAGCCCAATGGATAGCACTGTAGACTTAGTAAAAAAAGCTGGGGAACTTTTAGGGAGTTTTCAGAGAAGACACTTGATACTTACACAGCCTTTCTGAACCCAGAATTTTTTAAATGTATAAATTCTACATGTTATCATTCTAGAAATCATGGTAATTTTTATGCTTATCATTTAGGATTTTTGTCAACAAGATAGCCTAATGGACAGTACTGTAGACTTGTACCAAAAGCTGGGGAATAGTCCATTTTACAGTTGTGTGCTTGGTTGCCAAGCCTTTGAATAGGAGTGAGGCTAAGGGTGACCTTGTTATGATACAAACCTTGCTGCTTTTCAACTGTAAATTACTTTGTTATCATGCTAACTAGATACTGGTCTCTATCACAGCAAGGTCACCTTCAGCCTCACTCCAAATCAAAGGCTTGGCAACTAAGTGCACAAATGTAACATGGCCTATGGTTTAGATGTGGAGGTGACACTTGATACTTACTCTCATCCCTTGTCTGCTTGGTATTGTAAGGAAAATTCTGTCATGGTCTCTCATGGGAATTAAAGTTGTATTATATGCATACACAGTCACACACTGAAGGAAGTTTTCTCCTCTTACAGAATTTAGTGGAGTACACTCAACAGAAAAGTGTAAAGTTTTAAGCATGGATGAATTTCAAAGAGACTTTCACTCATTAATCTGGCTGACCTATCGACGAGAAATTCCACAACTTGGTGACTCAACATTAACCACTGATTGTGGTTGGGGATGCATGTTACGAAGTGGACAAATGATGATTGCAACTGGTTTGGTCTATCATTTCCTAAAGAGAGGTATGAAAATAAAAAAAAAAAAGAATTAAACTTTGCAATACAGAGAAACCTGTATTATGCAGTGGTGATTACTTAGATTTCAGTGTTGGACACTTGGTTGAAAACTGCTCTTGCTCTTGTGATTCTTTGTAGAGTTTAGGACAACAGGAAGATGCATCAGCAGAGAACAAGAACATTTTTACAAAACAGTGAGTGATAATTGATGAGCTGGTCTTCTGTTGTCCCTTTCTAACTGAGGCATTACCTTGTAAATGTTTGATTCAGGGGTGATACTGTCATACTGTGAGGGAAAATCACATATTGGTCATTCTTCACTCAAGATTAACCCCTTCAACTCCCCAGATCGGAGTGTCAATTCTCTCCTAGAGCTGCTTTGCAGTTCCTTGTAAATTAATTTTGAGAATTTTGAATTAGATCAAAATAACAACCTCTATCTGGCGAGTATGAGTATTCTTGTTACCTGTAAGCTGGAGAATGTGTGGTTATTTTAGGGAGAAATTACACGTTAATCACTTCTGGAAGTTAAAGGGTCAAGAGATTTAAGGGTGAGATCAAGTACCTCCTCTGCAGGTTGGCTAAAATGTCAATATGTGAATTCCATATACACAATTGTTCTTGGTTGCGTTTCCTTTAGATTCTTCGATTTTTTGGAGATTTAGAGGATGAAGAAAGATGCCCGTTTTCACTGCATCGCCTTGTCTCAATTGGCGCACACACTGGAAAGCAGGCAGGGGACTGGTACGGACCTGCTTCAGTTGCTCATATTCTCAGGTACATAATTTGACATAATTTGAGACCAATTCAATCAGGCAACACCCCTCCCCCTCCCCCCCCCCCCAAAAAAAAAAAAGAAGAAGAAAAGAAAAGAAAAAATAAAGAGGAATAATTGGTTAAAACCAACACCTGTTTTCTCGGCAAACAAAACGCATATTTTTAAGAAAGGTAATTATGACGAATTGCGAAAGCAGGCTCTAGGCTTGATGTCGCATCACCGTCTGTTCTCGTCCTTGCGTTGAGGGTTTTCCTGTGGCTGCTTCCTTCAGAAAACCTGTCACGTCCTTGACACGTTAGAAGAACAACCGTCTTGTAGATGTGCCACTTCTAAATTCATATTCATTGTTCAATGTTTTCTTCTTTGACAGACTTGCAATGGCAGGAGGAACGCATCCTTTACTTCACAACATTAACGTTTATGTTGCTCAAGATTGTACAGGTAAATTACATGTATGCATTCAAAATGAAAACTGGGAAATGGTTGCGGCGCAAATGTGTTCCTTGGTATTGCAAAAAATGTACGAGTTTTCGTCAGTAGTTTTGGAGAAATTAGGTGAAAGATGCGGGCTTAAAATGGCAGATCAGCCAACGGTTTGAGCTAACTACCGACTAGCCTGCGAGTATGCACTCATTTCTAGCGCCTCAGCTCGGGTTTCGGTTCGCTAGCGGGAAAGTTTCAGGCCTTGAGCGACGCAAACCGTCGAGACGTCTTCAAGGGGTCTGATAATGAGGTCTCATTATTAGTGCCAGACCCCCAACAAATCACTCCTCAGCCCGTCTCAAAGATACTCACGGGCGGAGAAACGCGCATCCTGCAGCGCGTATAGTGAGGGCTTACTCGCAAGTTAGCTTTAGGGCTTTATTAACCCTTTAGCTGCCAAGATCTCATTAGTAATTCTCCTTACTGTCTGCCATATAGTTCTTGTGATGTTAGTTTGGGGAATTTGGTATTGGATCAGCTTATAATTAGTTAATATATTTTTTTATTTTCACCACTTGTCTGCTTGACAGTGTATTGAAATTGTAAGGAGAAATTCTATTTTGGTCACTCTTGAGAGTTAAAAGGTAAACAGCATTGTCTCATGTGAACCTTTCATCATATTACAGTTTATACAGATGAAGTAGAAAAGCTTTGTACGAGTTGTAGAACACACACTTGGAATTGTTCCGGTGGCAAGTGGCAATCTGTTATTATTTTAGTTCCTGTTCGGCTTGGTGGTGAAGCACTAAATCCCATTTATATACCTTGTGTTAAGGTAAGGGATACTATGTCGGTGTCTAAGAAAGTCTGGCACAAGCGAAAAAATGAAAGTTTATTTGCAGCGTAAAGATAAAGGAGAGAGAGAGGGAAAATAAAGGCAATTTTAAGCCGGCGAGTAGGGAATCACTGTTATTGTTTCGACATCAGCTTTTTTGCCCTTGCAAAAGTATGAGGCCTTGAACAACGTGACAATTCGCCTTACATCTCTCCGCGCTGATAGTGCGCATGGCCCGCTCTTAGGCAAGCCCATGAGCTGTTATCCACCGTGTCACCCAGCGAGAGACGTGGAAAATGCAACGACTATTTGAAACGATATACTGTCCAGCGCAAAGTTTCTGATTAGAGAGTTTTAGATCCACGTTTGGTGTGTTCACGGCAAACATCAAACCGCGGTCAGCAGTTTGTGGTTAGAAGTTAGAAGTTTCGAGACTTTCAGCATTTTAGATCGACGTCGGCTTTCGCCTAAAAAAAAATCATTATGCGCGCCACCATCTGGAAATTACACAAAGGATGGGGGTTCTTCATTTCAAATACAAAATTTGGCTAAGAGATTGGTTTTCTAGCGTCCCAAACGTATTATTTGTGAAGAAAAGACTTCAATTCATATGTACCTATAGCACATACATGAGGACTTTCGAACAGGAAGAAAAAAGGCGCCGAGGGAGTTCAGCTGTCTGAAACTACCTTGCTAGAGCTCAAACGTGCACGGCAAACGGCGAACGTGACCACTGGAGTCTGGTCACGAGACTCCTTGACGTTTGCGGTCACACGTATTCAGAAACAAAGGTGGATCTAAAACTCCCTGATGATTTTCTTTTTCCTTCTAGTCTCTTTTTACTTTAGATCATTGTATTGGAATCATAGGTGGACGACCTAAACACTCTCTTTATTTTGTTGGTTTCCAAGGTGAGAAAACCCTCCTCATTGTTTAAATCAGTAGTGTCCTCGGTTTATTGGCCTGTGTCAAGCGTTTAGTTGTTGAAACGATCCGCGATAGTATATGGCGCAATACAGTTACGGAGGAGTGACACAACGAGGGAGGCTTGGGCCGGGTTCCGTCCCAGACTTCCCTAGTTTTCGCTATACCGCTACCATCGCGCTGTTTACTATGTCACTTTGTTTAGATACTAACTGAACGCACGGAATAGGCTACCCTTAGCCACCTTTGTTTCTTTCCTCACCTTTATTGCTTTAATATTCCCTCTACTTCAAATCCTTGGCCTTCTTATCACAAGATAATCGAACCTTATTGTCATTATTATATTTATTTTTTTACAGATGACAAAATGGTTTGTTTAGACCCTCACTACTGTCAAGCGGCTGTAGACATGTCCAAGGATGACTTTCCAACGCAGGTAAATTTTGTGAAATAAAAAAATACCCACTAAGGATTTACACCGTGTGAAAGGGGATTACATCTTTAGTAACAAAACGGTTTCAAGATTGTATGACTTTTTCTTTCTTCCAACAGTGGAAAATTTAAATGGCAGGTCCACATTCAGTTCACTTATCAATAAAGCACAGAAATACGCGTGTTCGTTAAGACACAAACCTAAAAACAACGTGGTCGTGAAGAAATACACGCTTCACTACTTGCGTGAAAAGAATGCGCGTATGAGAAGAAAGCTAGTTATGCGGTGCACACGAGAAGGATCGCATAGATCGATCGCACACACGAAATGTGAACATAAAAAACACAAAAACGTGGAGGAGTGGTGCACGTGAAGAAACGCAAGGGTAAAGATATTCGGGCTTGAAGAATTTTTTTTGTAATTACTTTTTGTCGCTTTTTCATCAATTCATAGAGTAAATTTTTCGATTTGAATTTTTTCTTGCTTTTAATTTTATTGATTGGGCGTGTTATTTTGCTTTCAGTCTTTTCACAGTGTTCAGCCACGCACAATGTCGTTTAAAAAAATGGATCCCTCGTGTACGATAGGTTTTTATTGTGATACCAAAGCTGACTTTGAGAGATTTCGACAACAGACCACAGAGGTGAGTGCTTTATCGAGCAATTTTTAACTGAGTGTCAAAACGAAATTGCATCGGTTTTGCATTACTTTTCTGTGTGATCAGTTCAAAATCTCGAGCTACTCTGTCAGCCAACCAGATGCAAAACTAACGCCAATCACGACTCGGTCGTGTGCGTTTTCCCGCGCTTTGGGCAGTTCGGTTGTTTTTTCTTTAAGCTCTCATTGGCTCAATTTTCCTTTCTTCTGATTGGCCGTTGGTATTACTTTGTTTTTGGTTTTACATCGCACAATCGAAAGGCGCTCTGGGAAATATTTTGGTGTCTTGTTAGACTGGTAAGGGTTTCGTCCACGAGCCTTTTTAGAACTTGTCTTAGATAAAGTGTTGTTCTGAAGCTTTGCTTATTTATCTTTCATTATTTTTTCCTTTTTTTAGGTTTTACGGCCTCCGATGCAGCGCGGTGATTATCCTATGTTCATCTTCGCGTCTCATCGGAAACCGATGGCTTCCGAAGATTTGGTTCGCAGCGCGAACCTATCCGAGAGCCTTATGGAAAGTGATAGACCAGAGAGATCAAACAACAGTGTCCCAAGTCCGTCGACGCTAAGCAGCAGTCCTCCAACTGAAGAGTATGTCGTTCTTTGACAATTTCTAGAATTCAATACAATCTGTGTAAATCTGCCAATCTTGACCATAGTCACCCCACCCCCCCCTCCCTTCCCACCTTCTGACCTCCTTACCCCTGACTACTAGCTCGCTGTCCAAGAAATGAACTTAATCACAGTTTTTCAAAGGAAAGAAATTACTTTTTAGCACGATATCTCCATTTCTTAGCACAAGTGGGCTGCCGTTAGTGACAAATTAACCTGTTTAAGAAATTTCAAAGACTTAACCCTTCCACACTTGGAGGTGTTCAACAATTAAATTCTTCTCATAATTTCGATACATTTTCTAGCAGGAGGGTGATGAGAAAATAGAAAATATCTTTCGAGGGATATTTTCTAACGTT
This sequence comes from Pocillopora verrucosa, assembly GCF_036669915.1. Classification (NCBI taxonomy): domain Eukaryota; kingdom Metazoa; phylum Cnidaria; class Anthozoa; order Scleractinia; family Pocilloporidae; genus Pocillopora; species Pocillopora verrucosa. The sequence continues at coordinate 3,391,643 of NC_089323.1, forward strand.
ACATTCTCAGAACTAAAATTATATGAAATGTATGGCAGATAGTTTTGAGAATTTATATCTGGAACTTGAGAGCGAAAGGTCATAGGCATGTTTTGCATTACCAAGGGCTCCAGTAGTACAATTTAACCGAAAAATTCCTATGTTGTATTCACACAAGACGCTTTTACTATGGCAAGTGTACTAGCCAAGAAAAAAACTGTTTCCTGTATATACCGGCTAGCGTTTAAGACTTATTAAGAACCTTTGTGAAGGAAAACGTTTTGGAATACAACTCCCTTCAACTCCAAAGATCTGATTGTTAATTCTCCCCTCTAGCTGCTACACATTTCCTTGTTAATTAGTTATGAGAACTTGGTGCTAGATCAAAGTAGCAGCTTCTACCCGATAAGTTTGAGTATTCTCATTACCCATTTTCTGAATAATGTATGGATATTATAGGGAGAAGTTTCATGTTAATCACGTCTGGGAGTTAAAGGGTGAACAGTTTCTGTAATAGGTAGTCTTTACTGGACAGGCTGTCTCGTTCGAAAACTGTCGTGGCAGTTCTCTAGGCTGGGAGATTTTTTAGAGGAAAATTTGTTAACCCTATGACTCCCAAGATCTGATTTCCAAACTTCTCCCCTCTGGATGCCACATATTTCCTTATAAATTAGTTACGAGAATTAGGTGCTCGATCAAGGTGAACAACTTCTACCTGATAAACTTGAGTGTTTTTGCGGAGGAGGATTTATTTAATATAATTGCCAAAATGTTTTATTGATTAAAAACTGTGGAATAACCTGCCATTTTAATCGTTGGAATGATTTTAATCAATTTTTATCGTGCCATGTGAGGCACTCGTGAATTTGAAATAACGAGTTAATTTACGGTTACTTGTAGCAGTTATTTGTTTGTCTCAACTCTCTGCTACGCAATTGCGGTTGAAGTTTGTTTGACTATCAAATAACGTCAGGGAACGTTCTTTTCGTCACGCAACGCTTCTTAAAAGGTGTGACGTGAAGTGACGTGACGTGACAGAAGATAAGTCAAGCCGTTTAATTTTAAGATGAAAATATTGACATTGGAATTGTAAATACATTAACATTCTGAGGAATATGAGATTTGTAAAAAGCTGAGAGATTTTTATAATTTTGATAATAAATGATATTAATCTATAACGCCGTTTTTTTTCCTGTAGTGTATGTAGGTTTTATTTAGATGGTGTTATATTATGATTTGTTATCTTAGAACATTTAGTCTAAAGTTTTCAAGTGTGTCATTTTTAATCGGGGTTAATCTTTAAGAGAATTTGGTTATATCAACTGAGTTGATAAAATGAATCGGCCACTGACGAGAGATTTTTAAAGTCGAGGCTTTGAGCATTGGTTCGTCGTTAGAGCGAATAGCCCGTTCAAGCTACAACGCTATTGTAGAGGGAGAATGAAATAAAAAAACGAGAGAGGCTTGGTCGGGCGCGTAATGACCAGACCCAAACCTCTCTCTACTTTTATTTCCGTTACTAACGCGCCGTTTGCTATTTCGCTACGTTAAATGGATGTGCAGTCCAACAGAGTGTGGCTTTTGGAGTTTGAAAAAGAACATACAGTTTAACTATTAACAAGAGGATCTAAGATCGTAAGTCGGGTTACAGGTAGACGCGCTGTTACAAGTGTTGACCATTCACGGTGCGCAGTGGTTCTAAGAGAAATACAGAGATATCATGGTCCTGGTTTGTGGGCGTGGCGTAAATTTTTTTTCACCCCTGAGAGGCACCAATTCCACAACAACACTCTGTCACATATTTTTGGTGCAATACCCTGACGGGTATCACAGAGGCTGCTGCTGTGGACCTTTTGAGGCTGAACAGCCCAAGAGGTACTGAACCGGCTTTTAAAGATTTCCCGTCTTAAAGATTCCCGCTTTTTAAGATTCTCCATTTTAAAGATTCCAGCTTTGAAAGATTCCCCTTTCTAAAGATTCCCGCTTTTAAAGATTCCTTATTTTGAAGATTTCTCATTCTCCATTCCCCTATTCCCCTATTCTCCTATTCTCCTATTCTCCTATTCTCCTATTCTCCTATTCTCCTATTCTCCTATTTTCCTATTTCCCTATTCCCCTATTCTCCTATTCCCCTATTCCCCTATTCCCCTATTCTCCTATTTCCCTATTCTCCTATTTCCCTATTCTCCTATTTCCCTATTCTCCTATTCCCCTATTTCCCTATTCTCCTATTCCCCTATTCCCCTATCCCCCTATCCCTCTATCCCCCTATCCCCCCTATCCCCCTATCCCCCTATCCCCCTATCCCCCTATCCCCCATTCCCCGTTCTCTGTTTTAAAGATAGCCATGCAGAGAAGTATATTTCATCGTGAAAAAAGTGCTTAATTAAACTGACGTATAGATGAAAGTGAAAGCCGCGGTAATCGTTTTGAATTTGATTTGAGACATCATCTGTGTGTTTGGGAAGATTGGTGTCACAGTGACTGATTACTGGGATACCTGTGGTAGCCCAGTCATAAAATGCCTTTGTTTTTTTGTCGTCTTTTTTTTTTTTTTTTTTTTGTTTTTTTCCTCCGCCACAAAATGGAAAAATTGCGCAATAGTACCCAGAGGTCATTGGGCCCTCAACACCATGACAACTAACTGTGATCCAATGAGGTGTTTACATGCTGATCACGCGTGCTCTCTTGATGATGATTGACGTTGTCATGCACGGACAGGGCCGGGTCACATGACGAACACGAGATTTTTGCCCATAAAACTATCTTGTCAGTCGTTTTGTATTTCAACGTAATTAGATTACGATCATCTGGAGCATTATGGGGCAGACGCTCAAAATACTTATAGACGCATACACAAGTCGTATTGTTCGCGGCCAATCCACACAAAAAGATGTTATTGAGCGGTAATTTTGGATCGGACAGAATCGTGAACGCTTGAAAGCCATGAAAGCATTGAATGCCCTGTATGTCTTCTATGCCAAGTATGCCAATGTCTTAGTTGAAAACGTAAACTCGTTGTAAAAAGCAAAATCTGAAATCTGAAACCAAACTGCATATACTCTATGCAATCTACTGAACAACACTACTACCGTGAGACTGAAGAACGAGATTCAAATGGATGCAAACTGCTAGTGAAGAAAGACGCCATGTTGGATTCACTTGATGCCAGGGAACGTAGCTACGATAACAGTGCGAATGGTATTAATTTCACGATAGAAAAAAATACGATAACAGTGCGAATGGTATTAATTTCACGATCAAAAAGGTGAATCTTATGTTTGTTTTCATTGTAGTTGTATGGATATTCTTTTTTAATAAATACATGATCCAAAATCCCGTGTTTTTTGTGTATAATGTTATTATGTCAAGTATTGTTTACGCAATTGTCTTGTCACAGGCGACCCAAGGTCACGTTTCGAGAAAGAGCCAACGATTAATTCACGAACGCGTCACGCGTTGTGTGACTCAGAGTAAGTTATTCTAGGAACCGTTGAAAATTTGAACACGTTATAAGGAATAGTATAGGGAACGAAATATGGTCGATTTACAACGGTAAATATTTCGAAATATGGATATTTTTCTCGAAAAATCAATAAAACTTACTCATACCCTGTGTATCCGTTGTAGTTTCTGGTGATTTCTGCCGTTTTAAGCTTGCTTTACCATCACTGTTATTCACATCATCTACTTTTATTACGTTGGTAAAATCTGTACAGACATCACACAAACCAACTCGCGCACAAAATAAGAAGAGTATATTGAAGGCTTGAAATTATATTACGATCGATTTTCATCAAGAAATGGGCCAGGAATTTTCCACAATAGTGCAAATAATCGTGAAGGCTGATCGAGGAAAAGCGATTGCGTGACGCTCGGTAAGCTATAAGATGACATGTTATTATTTACCAGACGTAAAAACTCTTCAGATTCTCAGTCTGCATTTTGTACCCACTCTGCAGTCTCCAGTCTATATTTTGTATCCGGTCTGCTGTCTGCATTTTGTACTAACAGGTATCTGTGGCACCGATACAGTTTATTTTTGGTTACATTTATTCGCACAACACACATAATCTACCACAAAATACCTGTGTGTCAGGTAATTCGACATTTTCGTTCTTTTCCACGTTAATACTCTTCTTTCCTTTTGTAAGAATGTAGACCACGAGTAATCCACCCACCCTACAAAAAATAACTCTTGCATGCATAGCATGCCTATGTTTTGAAATAGGTGTATGCCCTTAGCCAGACTTGAGCTCACTATTTCAGTATACTAATCCGACACCCGTAGTATCACTACACTTGATTCCAAGGATCCAGTACCATCCAGGTATCCCAGTTACCCTGATCACAGGGTCTAGTTTTTTTTTTTTTTTCCTCCGCCACAAAATGGAAAAATTGCGCAATAGTACCCAGTGGTCATTGGGCCCTCAACACCATGACAACTAACTGTGATCCAATGAGGGTGAAGGTGTTCACATGCTGATCACGTGTTATCTTGATGATGATTGACGTTGTCATGCACGGACAGGTCCGGGTCACATGACGAGCACGAGATTTTTGCTTAGAAAACTCTTTTGTCGGTCGTTTTATATTTCAACGTGTTTGGATTATGATCACCTAAAGCATTATAGCGCAAACGCACGAAATACTTACGGACGCATACACAAGTCGTATTGTTCGCGGCCAATCCACACTAAAAGATGTTATTGAGCGGTAATTTTGGACCGGATTGAGTCGCGAACTGTGTATCCGTTGTAGTTTCTGGTGATTTCTGCCGTTTTAAGCTTGCTTTACCATCACTGTTATTCACATCATCTACTTTTATTACGTTGGTAAAATCTGTACAGACATCACACAAACCAACTCTTGCACAAAGTATGAAGACTATATTGAAGGCTTGAAATTATATTACGATCGATTTTCATCAAGAAATGGGCCAGGAATTTTCCACAATAGTGCAAATAATCGTGAGGACTGATCGAGGAAAAGCGATTGCGTGACGCTCGGTAAGCTGTGAGATGACATGTTATTATTTACCAGACGTAAAAACTCTTCAGATTCTCAGTCTGCATTTTGTACCCACTCTGTAGTCTGCAGTCTATATTTTGTATCCGATCTGCTGTCTGCATTTTGTACTAATAGGTATCTGTGGCACCAATACAGTTTATTTTTGGTTACATTTATTCGCACAACACACATAATCTACCACAAAATACCTGTGTGTGAGGTAATTTGACATTTTCGTTCTTTTTTGTAAGAATGTAGACCACAAGTAATCCACCCACCCTACAAAAAATAACTCTTGCATGCATAGCATGCCTATGTTTTGAAATAGGTGTATGCCCTTAGCCAGACTTGAGCTCACTATTTCAGTATACTAATCCGACACCCGTAGTATCACTACACTTGATTCCAAGGGTCCAGTACCATCCAGGTATCCCAGTTACGCTGCTCACAGGGTCTAGTTACTGGGATACCTGTGGTAGCCCAGTCATAAAATGCCTTTGTTTTTACTGGGATACCTGTGGTAGCCCAGTCATAAAATGCCTTTGTTTTTTTGTCGTCTTTTTTTTTTTTTTTTCCTCCGCCACAAAATGGCAAAATTGCGCAATAGTACCCAGAGGTCATTGGGCCCTCAACACCATGACAACTAACTGTGATCCAATGAGGTGTTCACATGCTGATCACGCGTGTTATCCCTCGACACCATGACAGCTAACTGTGATCCAATGAGGTGTTCACATGCTGATCACGCGTGTTATCCCTCGACACCATGACAGCTAACTGTGATCCAATGAGGTGTTCACATGCTGATCACGCGTGTTATCTTGATGATGATTGACGCTGTCATGCACAGACAGGGCCGGGTCACATGACGAATCATGAGATTTTGCTTATAAAACTCTTTGGTCAGTTATTTTGTATTTCAACATATTTGGATGGCGATCTGCCGGAGCATTATAGCGCAAACGCGCAAAATACTTACAGACGCATATACAAGTATTATTAATCGCGGCTAATCCACACTGAAAGATGTTATTGAGCGGTAATTTTGGAATGGATTGAGTCGCGAACGCTTAAAAGCCATGAAAGCCTTGAATGCCTTGTATGCTAAGTATGCCAATGTCTTAGTTGAAAACGTTCACTTGTTGTAAAACGCAAAATCTGAAATCTGAAACCAAACTGCATATACTTTACGCAATTTATTGAACAACACTACTACCGTGAGACTGAAGAACATAACTATAATGGATGCAAACTGCTTGTGAAGAAAGACGACATGTTGGATTCACTTGATGGCAAGGAACGTAGCTACGATAACAGTACGAATGGTATTCATTTCACGATCAGAAAGGTGAATCTTATGTTTGTTTTCATTGTAGTTGTATGGATATTCTTTTTAATAAATACGTGATCCAAAACCCTGTGTTTTTTTGTGTATAATGTTGTTATGTTAAATATTGTTTACGCAATTGTCTTGTCACAAGCGGCCCAAGCTCACGTCTCTAGAAAAAGCCAACGATTAATTCATGAACGCGTCACGCGTTGTGTGACTCGGTGTTAAGTTACGAGAGGAACTGCACCTTATAAGGAATAGTACAGGGAACGAAGTATGGTCGATTTACAACGATACATATTTCGAAATATGAACATTTTTCTCGTAAAATCAATAAAACTTACTCATACCCTGTGTATCCGTTGTATTTTCTGGCGATTTCTGCCGTTTTAAGCTTGCTTTACCATCACTGTTGTTCACATCATCTACTTTTATTACGTTGATAAAATCTGTACAGACATCACACCAACCAACTCGCGCGCAAAGTAAGAAGACTATATTGAAGGTTTGAAATAATATTGCGATCGATTTTCATCAAGAAATGGGCCAGGAATATTCCACAATAATGCAAATAATCGTGAAGGCGGATTGCAGAAAAGCGATTGCGTGACGCTCGGTAAGCTGTAAGATGACATGCTATTATATACCAGACGTAAAAACTCTTCAGATTCTTAGTCTGCATTTTATACCCACTCTGCAGTCTGCAGTCTATATTTTGTATCCGGTCTGCAGTCTGCTGTCTGCATTTTGTACTAACAGGTATCCGTGGCACCAATACAGTTTATTTTTGGTTACATTTATTCGCAAAACACACATAATCTATCACAAAATACCTGTGAGTGAGGTAATTCGACATTTTCGTTCTTTCCCACATTAATATTCTTCTCTCCTTTTGTAAGAATGTAGACATCACTCAATGTTTCAAGTAATCCACCCACCCAACAAAAAAGGAACTCTTGCACGCATAGCATGCCTATGTTTTGAACTAGACCCTGTGTGCAGGGTAACTGGGATACCTGGATGGTACTGGATCCGTGGAATCAAGTGTAGTAATACTACGCGTGTCGGACTAGTATACTGAAATAGTGAGCTCAAGTCTGGCCAAGGGCATACACCTGTCTCAAAACATAGGCATGCTATGCATGCAAGAGTTATTTTTTCTAGGGTGGGTGGATTACTTGAAACATTGTAAGTGGTCTACATTCATACAAAAGGAAAGAAGATTATTAACGCGGGGAAGAATGAAAATGTCGAATTACCTCACACACAGGTATTTTGTGGTAGATTATGTGTGTTGTGCGAATAAATGTAACCAAAAATAAACTGTATTTGTGCCACGGATACATTTTAGAACAAAATGTAGACAGCAGACTGCAGACCGGATACAAAATATAGCCTGCAGAGTGGGTATAAAATGCAGACTGAGAATCTGAAGAGTTTTTCCGTCTGGTATATAATAACATGTCATCTTACAGCTTACCGAGCGTCACGCAATCGCTTTTCCGCGATCAGCCTTCACGATTATTTGCACTATTGTGGAAAATTCCTGGCCCATTTCTTGATGAAAATCGATCGTAATATAATTTCAAGCCTTCAACATAGTCTTCTTACTTTGCGCGCGAGTTGGTTGGTGTGATGCCTGTACAGATCTTACCAATGTTATAAAAGTAGATGACGTGAATAATAGTGATGGTAAAGCAAGCTTAAAACGGCAACAATCGCCAGAAACTACAACGGATACACAGGGTATGAGTAGGTTTTATTGACTTTTCGAGAAAAATCTTCATATTTCAAAATATTTGTCGTTGTAAATCGACCATATTTCGTTCCCTATACTTTTCCTTATAACGTGTTCAAATTTTCAACGGTTCCTAAAATAACTTACTCTGAGTTCGTGAATCAATCGTTGGCTCTTTCTCGAAACGTGACCTTGGGTCGCCTGTGACAAGACAATTGCGTAAACAATACTTGACATAATAACATTATACACAAAAAACACGGGATTTTGGATCATGTATTTATTAAAAAAGAATATCCATACAACTACAATGAAAACAAACATAAGATTCACCTTTCTGATCGTGAAATTAATACCATTCGCACTGTTATCGTAGCTACGTTCCCTGGCATCAAGTGAATCTAAAATGACATGTTTCTTCACTAGCAGTTTGCATCCATTTGAATTTTGTTCTTCAGTCTCACGGTAGTAGTGTTGTTCAATAGATTGCATAGAGTATATGCAGTTTGGTTTCAGATTTCAGATTATGCTTTTTACAACGAGTTTACGTTTTCAACTAAGACATTGGCATACTTGGCATACAAGACATACAAGGCATTCAATGCTTTCATGGCTTTCAAGCGTTCGCGATTCTGTCCGATCCAAAATTACCGCTCAATAACATCTTTTTGTGTGGCATACAAGACATACAAGGCATTCAATGCTTTCATGGCTTTCAAGCGTTCGCGATTCTGTCCGATCCAAAATTACCGCTCAATAACATCTTTTTGTGTGGATTGGCCGCGAACAATACGAATTGTGTATGCGTCTACAGGTATTTTGAGCGTTTGCCCCATAATGCTCCAGATGATCGTAATCCAATTACGTTGAAATACAAAACGACTGACAAAATAGTTTTATGGGCAAAAATCTCGTGTTCGTCATGTGACCCGGCCCTGTCCGTGCATGACAACGTCAATCATCATCAAGATAGCACGCGTGATCAGCATGTGAACACCTCATTGGATCACAGTTAGTTGTCATGGTGTTGAGGGCCCAGTGACCTCTGGGTACTATTGCGCAATTTTTCCATTTTGTGGCGGAGGAAAAAAACAAAAAAAACAAAAAAAAAAAAGACGACAAAAAAACAAAGGCATTTTATGACTGGGCTACCACAGGTATCCCAGTAAATAGGTGTATGCCCTTGGCCAGACTTGAGCGCACTATTTCAGTATACTAGTCCGACACCCGTAGTATCACTACACTTGATTCCAAGGATCCAGTACCATCCAGGTATCCCAGTTACCCTGCTCACAGGGTCTAGTTTTGTCTTTTTACTGGGATACCTGTGGTAGCCCAGTCATAAAATGCCTTTGTTTTTTTGTCGTCTTTTTTTTTTTTTTTTTCCTCCGCCACAAAATGGAAAAATTGCGCAATAGTACCCAGAGGTCATTGGGCCCTCAACACCATGACAACTAACTGTGATCCAATGAGGTGTGAGGTGTTCACATACTGATCACGCGTGTTATCCCTCAACACCATGACAACTAACTGTGATCCAATGAGGTGTTCACATGCTGATCACGCGTGTTATCTTGATGATGATTGACGTTGTCATGCACAGACAGGGCCGGGTCACATGACGAACACGAGATTTTGCTTATAAAACTCTTTGGTCAGTTGTTTTGTATTTCAATTGGATTGCGATCTCCTGGAGCATCACGGCGCAAACGTGCAAAATACTTACAGACGCATATACAAGTCGTATTAATCGCGGCTAATCCACACTGAAAGATGTTATTGAGCGGTAATTTTGGAACGGATTGAGTCGCGAACGCTTGAAAGCCATGAAAGCCTTGAATGCCTTGCATGCTAAGTATGCCAATGTCTTAGTTGAAAAACGTTCACTTGTTGTAAAAAGCAAAATCTGAAATCTGAAACCAAACTGCATATACTCTATGCAATCTATTGAACAACGCTACTACCGTGAGACTGAAGAACATAACTATAAGGGATGCAAGCTGCTTGTAAAGAAAGACGACATGTTGGATTCACTTGATGGCAAGGAACGTAGCTACGATAACAGTACGAATGGTATTAATTTCACGATCAGAAAGGTGAATCTTATGTTTGTTTTCATTGTAGTTGCATGGATATTCTTTTTTAATAAATACGTGATCCAAAACCCTGTGTTTTTTTGTGTATAATGTTATTATGTTAAATATTGTTTACGCAATTGTCTTGTCACAAGCGGCCCAAGCTCACGTCTCGAGAAAAAGCCAACGATTAATTCATGAACGCGTCACGCGTTGTGTGACTCGGTCTTAAGTTACGAGAGGAACTGCACGTTATAAGGAATAGTACAGGGAACGAAGTATGGTCGATTTACAACGATACATATTTCGAAATATGAACATTTTTCTCGTAAAATCAATAAAACTTACTCATAACCTGTGTATCCGTTGTATTTTCTGACGATTTCTGCCGTTTTAAGCTTGCTTTACCATCACTGTTATTCACGTCATCTACTTTTATTATGTTGGTAAAATCTGTACAGACATCACACCAACCAACTCGCGCGCAAAGTAAGAAGACTTTGTTTTTTTTTTAAGAGGGCACGGTAACGAATCCTGCAATCTGATTGGTTCTTTACCCGGTCAGTATTTTCCTATCTCTGCCCACGGGCCACGGTAACGCTTTCGTGAATCGCCGAGTACATTCCAAATTTCGTTGCCATTTTTCATAAATATATCTCGTTTTTCCGGCTGGGCAGTATTTTTAAGCAAACAAGTCGGTTACTACCTCAAGCCGATAAATAACTTATGAATCCTCTCTTTTCTCTCTCTCAAATCACTTTGATTGACAGGAAAAATTGGTTTCAGAATGAATTTTTACAAACAGTAGCGTCATTCTTATATTAATATTTAGCTATTTATTAGAGAGTAGTAGAGAGAGTGAGCTAGTTTAGAGATAGAATCTGTACATATCTTACATGTAAATTATTCGAATATCAATATTTTAGCTATTTACTATTTTATTTAAACTATTTTGTTGTGTCCTTACTTAGTGGTTTCATTACTGCTATTTTTCATAATTGACACAGGAATAAAGTTATTATTATTATTATTATTACGTTGGTTGACAAGCGGCCTAAAAACCGTCTGCAGTTTATTTTAATCGTCCACAAAAAGTACCTAGAAAGTTAAAACGTGAGGTATTTCGTTACAGTTAAACAATGGAACTTTCATTCATTTAATACCTGAATTTTCTCAAGCAATTTGTTCGTAGTGAAAAGAGCGAGCGAAGTTTTAATTGAAGTTCTACAACAAATATACACTCTCGGTGAGTCTTTCCAGGTCCATTCAATTTGGACATTTGTACCGTAAATTGCACGACAGAAACTGAAGGACTTTTTTGAGGAAAGGCCGCATTAAATCCCCTTGTGTCTTGTTGGAGTGTTCCCTTCGAATTTAGTTTTTGTGAAGGAAAGACGAGGTTTACACACGCCATTGCAGCAAACAAACGAGCAAACTCTCACAACTTCAAAATAAAAAATTTGAATTTACTCACAATTACTTTCCTCGCTGTTTACTTAATGAACAGAGGTAAGTCTTCGTACGCGAATGAATCGTCGATGAGACGATTTCTGCCGTTTTAAGCTTGCTTTACCATCACTGTTATTCACGTCATCTACTTTTATTACGTTGGTAAAATCTGTACAGACATCACACCAACCAAATCGCGCGCAAAGTAATAAGACTATATTGAAGGCTTGAAATAATATTGCGATCAATTTTCATCAAGAAATGGGCCAGGAATATTCCTCAATACTGCAAATAATCGTGAAGGCGGATCGCAGAAAAGCGATTGCGTGACGCTCGGTAAGCTGTAAGATGACATATTATTATATACCTGACGTAAAACCTCTTCAGATTCTTAGTCTGCATTTTGTACCCACTCAGTCTATATTTTGTATCCGGTCTGCAGTCTGCTGTCTGCATTTTGTACCAACAGGTATCTGTGACACCAATACAGTTTATTTTTGGTTACATTTATTCGCAAAACACACGTAATCTACCACAAAATACCTGTGAGTGAGGTAATTTGACATTTTCGTTCTTTCCCACATTAATATTCTTCTCTCCTTTTGTAAGAATGTAGACATCACTCACAATGTTTCAAGTAATCCACCCACCCTACAAAAAAGGAACTCTTGCATGCATACCATGCCTATGTTTTGAAATACGTCTATGCCCTTGGCCAGACTTGAGCGCACTATTTCAGTATACTAGTCCGACACCCGTAGTATCACTATACTTGATTCCAAGGATCCAGTACCATCCAGGTATCCCAGTTACCCTGCTCACAGGGTCTAGTTTTTTTTTTTTTTTTCCTCCGCCACAAAATGGAAAAATTGCGCAATAGTACCCAGAGGTCATTGGGCCCTCAATACCATGACAACTAACTGTGATCCAATGAGGTGTTCACATACTGATCACGCGTGTTATCCCTCAACTCCATGACAACTAACTGTGATCCAATGAGGTGTTCACATGCTGATCACGCGTGTTATCTTGATGATGATTGACGTTGTCATGCACAGACAGGGCCGGGTCACATGACAAACACGAGATTTTGCTTATAAAACTCTTAGGTCAGTTGTTTTGTATTTCAACGTATTTGGATTGCGATCTCCCGGAGCATTATAGCGCAAACGCGCAAAATACTTACAGACGCATATACAAGTCGTATTAATCGCGGCTAATCCACACTGAAAGATGTTATTGAGCGGTAATTTTGGAACGGATTGAGTCGCGAACGCTTGAAAGCCATGAAAGCCTTGAATGCCTTGTATGCTAAGTATGCCAATGTCTCAGTTGAAAAATGTTCACTTGTTGTAAAAAGCAAAATCTGAAATCTGAAACCAAACTGCATATACTCTATGCAATCTATTGAACAACGCTACTACCGTGAGACTGAAGAACATAGCTATAAGGGATGCAAACTGCTTGTGAAGAAAGACGACATGTTGGATTCACTTGATGGCAAGGAACGCAGCTACGATAACAGTACGAATGGTATTAATTTCACGATCAGAAAGGTGAATCTTACGTTTGTTTTCATTGTAGTTGTATGGATATTCTTTTTTAATAAATGCGTGATCCAAAACCCTGTGTTTTTTTGTGTATAATGTTGTTATGTTAATATTGTTTACGCAATTGTCTTGTCACAAGCGGCCCAAGCTCACGTCTCGAGAAAAAGCCAACGATTAATTTATGAACGCGTCACGCGTTGTGTGACTCGGTGTTAAGTTACGAGAGGAACTGCACGTTATAAGGAATAGTACAGGGAACGAAGTATGGTCGATTTACAACGATACATATTTCGAAATATGAACATTTTTCTCGTAAAGTCAATAAAAATTACTCATACCCTGTGTATCCGTTGTATTTTCTGGCGATTTCTGCCGTTTTAAGCTTGCTTTACCATCACTGTTGTTCACATCATCTACTTTTATTACGTTGATAAAATCTGTACAGACATCACACCAAGCAACTCGCGCGCAAAGTAATATGACTATATTGAAGGCTTGAAATAATATTGCGATCGATTTTCATCAAGAAATGGGCCAGGAATATTCCTCAATACTGCAAATAATCGTGAAGGCGGATCGCAGAAAAGCGATTGCGTGACGCTCGGTAAGCTGTAAGATGACATGTTATTATTTACCTGACGTAAAAACTCTTCAGATTCTTAGTCTGCATTTTGTACCCACTCTGCAGTCTGCAGTCTATATTTTGTATCCGGTCTGCAGTCTGCTGTCTGCATTTTGTACTAACAGGTATCTGTGGCACCAATACAGTTTATTTTTGGTTACATTTATTCGCAAAACACACGTAATCTACCACAAAATACCTGTGAGTGAGGTAATTTGACATTTTCGTTCTTTCCCACATTAATATTCTTCTCTCCTTTTGTAAGAATGTAGACATCACTCACAATGTTTCAAGTAATCCACCCACCCTACAAAAAAGGAACTCTTGCACGCATAGCATGCCTATGTTTTGAAATAGGTGTATGCCCTTGGCCAGACTTGAGCGCACTATTTCAGTATACTAGTCCGACACCCGTAGTATCAGTACACTTGATTCCAAAGATCCAGTACCATCCAGGTATCCCAGTTACCCTGCTCACAGGGTCTAGTTCAGGCTAAGATGAAGTTTTATGTAATAGTTCACAATCTGTCAAGTCATTGGAATGACAGTTTGAAAGGGCTGGTGTTTTTGCTTTTAAAGTATATTGTTACACTATGGTCAGAATGAGATATAAAAAGATAAGCAAGTTTAAGTAATTTTTCACCTTTTATTTTCAACAAGCAAAATATGATTATTATATTTATTACATTACTTAATAGCTGGAACAACGTTTAGAAATGTTACATTTTGGTATGGTAACAGGAACATGTTAGAAATACTGTCAATGTGGTTTGACATCTCGGGAAAATAAACTCAACGGTGGGAACAGTGTCTTCTCACTGGTTGACATTCTCTGGGTTATTTAAGGCGTGTCAGAGAACGGGGGCTTTCATAAACAAAATTTGGATTATTTAGATTTCAAGTCTAATAAAACAGTAAACAAGGCTAAAATAAACGTATCAATGTCTCATGTTTGATAAAGAATACTGCAAAAGACAATAGTGAAACGTTCCTATAAAACCTCCTGTTTACTACAATGAAAATGTCTTCTAAATTGAAGTTGGTAGATTTAAAGTCTAATGAAACAAACATGGCCAAAATAAACGTATCAAGGTCTCATGTCAATGTCTGCTAAAGAATACTCAAAAATACAATGGTGCAGAACTCCTGTTTACTACAAAGAAGTCAAGCAAAAGCAATGCCGAGTACAGTGTTTGTGCTACTGACGCGCACCTTTTGTTGTCAAAATAATTTCACATAGCTTGTCTTCATCTATTTCTTCTGTAGTATCTGCTTCATTGTTATCTTTGTTGTACTTTTTAATAATACCTTCCAGTGTGGAAGTGAACAATGAATACCGAGTGGTTTGGTCACCTTCTTTGACCGAAATACGTGCTGTCGTAGTTTTCGTAGAATTCTTGATGAGAAATCGTGAGTTGCAGTTCATACACCTAAGCATTGGAGAATTTTGCTGAAATTGGACCTTCTTGGAACAACTTACGCAGTTGTAAAACACCATTATGTCTACGCTTTGGATGTTGTCACGGGTTATCTCGTTTGTTTTGAGTTCGTCTTTTGCGTGTTTGATTTGTTTTTCAGAGATTTCCGGCAGCTTTTCAGTTAATTTGTTGAAGACGGTATCTCTCGCTGAGGATAAGTATTTTACGCCTTTAAACTGTTGAAGACGAATGTTGTGAATTTCATAAAAACCTTCCTCTGTACTTTCGATTTGCTCGTTCCACAGTGTGATTGGAATATTTCCAAATTCATCCACAAAGGATCCTTCCCTTTTAATTAGATCGGTTTTGGTAGGGACAGGCTCCACTCCTCGATCTCCAAAAAGAACCATACCACGAACTGTGTGGTAAATTCGAATATCCTCAAGATCTGTTGTGGTGACCACTGGTGTTTGTTGTTATCGGTGTCAGAAGGAAAATCAACGTTCGCTTCAAAGGCATGGTTGATTTGGCACTTTTTTTCACTAGGCTGACATTGTGGAGATAACCAATAATGGTTGGATCTTTGTGTGGCTGGGTTGAGATTTTCTTCGGGAAAGAAGTTGAATTTGGTGTTGGCGCTGTTGTGTTGCACAATAATGACTCAGTTGCTCTTGAAGTTGACGGGGCGCCTGATGATGGCTCAGTTGATCTTTAAGTTGACGGGACGCTTGACGCAGGTGTACGCGTAGGCACGTTTCTTCTGTAAGAGTTAACATCTAAAGAAATAAAGTATTCCTTTGTTATCGGTGATTATATTTTTCAGGAATAACAACAACAATTATAACAATCCTTTATTAACCTACGTAACATTAAGGAATTTCAGTATGAAAGAGGAATACCTTTTTTTCGAGACACTTTGACGTTATCCGACATTTCAGAGGCTACATTTATTTTAAAGGCTTGAAGATGCAACTGCGTACGGTGCGGGCAAGTGAGGTGTTATACTAGGACTGTTCGGACAACGCCCGTGTAAGTTCTGAGTGGTTTACTTTCTTCGGATCCCTTCGGACTCAGCCCAACCCGGCCCGGCAAGGCCTGGTAACGAAAATTTCTGGATGCCTGGAGTTTGTTTGAATTCATGGATGAAAGTTGTTTCAAAGGTACGTATGTTTGTTTTCCTAATTTAACGTTAACTGCTTTAATTACTGATAAAGTCCAGTTAGTACGTATTGTAATTTTCGAGTGCTCACGTAATCAACTGGACATGTCTTTGTTTTTGCTTTATTACCTGTGTGTAACAATGATTGTTGGTATCTTCAAGTTGATAACATCCTTGGTAAAAATTGCCATGTATTACTGTAAAATAACCTATCTCATGACAAAAGTTATATCATCGAGTCATGGAGTACAAAAGGTTGGAAGCTCTTACTGAATATTTGAAGTTTATGTTATTTTTAGTTCAGTAGCTGTGTCCAAATGAAAAGTTATAGGTCATGTAAGCTATTGAGGCGTAATGTATCTGAGACGTTCCACATACTATGCGATACTGGAACTGTTTTTTCTATACAAAAGCAGAAGCGTAATACGTTATTGATGTACATTATTTATAAAAACATACTTAACAGCATTTATGCAAGGGAAA
Organism: Pocillopora verrucosa; assembly: GCF_036669915.1. Classification (NCBI taxonomy): domain Eukaryota; kingdom Metazoa; phylum Cnidaria; class Anthozoa; order Scleractinia; family Pocilloporidae; genus Pocillopora; species Pocillopora verrucosa. Next base: position 3,408,456 of record NC_089323.1, read on the forward strand.
TATTTATATTCATTAATATGAATATGATTCTTTATACATACTGCTAAACTACAGAACCTGTCTGAAGTGTGGTCTTGTCTCTATATGGTAAATGGTTCTAAATGATCTTTAATATCATTGTCATTTGTCTGAGGTAGAAGCAGTGTCTCTGTCAGAGCTATTAGGTCACTACCCAGGTAAAAATATAAGGTGGGATCCCACCAATCCCACCTGGGATCCCATGTGTGTCCCAGGTGGGATCCCGCCTTTTTCAGGTGGGATCCCGGGTGGGATTATGGAACATCCCGCATGGGATCCCGGGTGGGATTATGGAACATCCCACATGGGATCCCACCTGGGATTATGGAACATCCCGCATGGGATCCCACCTGGGATTATGGAACATCCCGGGTGGGATTATGGAACATCCCGGGTGGGATTATGGAACATCCCGCATGGGATCCCACCTGGGATTATGGAACATCCCGCATGGGATCCCACCTGGGATTATGGAACATCCCACATGGGATCCCACCTGGGATTATGGAACATCCCGCATGGGATCCCACATGGGATCCCGCCTTAAATTCCTAATAGCATCCCACCTGGGAAAGCACATCCCGGGCAGGATTAAACCTAGAATCCCACCAATCCCTCTTAGGATCCTGCCTCAAATTTCAGATAGTTTCCCACCTGGGAAATCATATCCCAGGCGGGATTGCATCTGGGATCCTGCCAATCCCAGTTTAGACCCTGCATAAAATTACAGATGGCTTCCCACTTTCAGAAAAATCCTTTGAGGGATCCTGTTTATCACTGGAGACCACAGATTTATGAAATGTACTAGATAGGATATCTTAAAATTAAGAGGATAAAATTTTCTAGGTGAGCTATAGACCCCATCAATCCACTGAGGGTCCAAAACTTTCCAACTAGCTATAGAACATACTGACACCTCCAATGGGATCCCATTGTCTTACCAAGCTGTTGATCATAAATGATTCAAACAGTACATGAATACACAGACTATATGTGATAAAGATCTCATAATTTATTTGCAATGAACCAGCATGTGTTTGACTTGTTTCATTAACAAATTTCTTAACCGAACATTCTTAAAGAATAACAGCACAACTCAGCATATTACTTTTTCTTCATCATTTAAGCAGACCATCTACAGTGTAATAAGGCTCAACGCTTAAAAAAATTGGCTGTTGTGTATCAAAGAATAAAAGAAAGACAAAACCTCAATAATTCATGTTATCAAAATTTTGACAAAGGTACTGATTGAAAGTCTGCTCTCTCTTCAGTCGAATTTTTCAAAGCAAAGCAAGGTCAGAATGTTCCCAAATGTGACTAAAGTAATCTTGAAACCTTACTCATAGATTTATTTCATTGTTAAGTGTAAGCTTAGGAAACTGCAGTATGCAAGCGACCAATTCGATTCTCAGAATTATTTGAGTTTCAGTTGCGCTGAGTGTTAGGTAAGCTTAATTCAAGCCGTTATTTCTATTCTTTGATAAGATTTTGATCACGTAACGAATATGGCAATTTGTACTCACCACAACCTTCTAAAAATCCTAGCTTTAAATGGCCACTCGATCGTTGTTTGAACCAGTCGATATGTCAACTGTTAATTGTCCCTTCTTTTAAGTTCACGGCGCCAACGACTTTCTTTTCATTTAAAACACTCACGCTGTTCTCGTTTTCCCATAAAACCACAATAAAAAACCAATCTTTAGAAGTGTTATATTAGGCAAAACAGTTGGGAAAAGAAACAACTTGAAGCAGGAGCGGTTAACCGATGAAAAGTACATTCAAAGATGAGCGCCAAATGGAGTTTTCTTTGTTTCCGATTACGGGCATGATCACGTGGACCTTTTAGCAAAGAGAATCCGCTGGCTTGACCCATTGCAGTCTCAAGAGAAGCGCGCAACATTATTCTGTCTCTTCTGACCGGTTCTCCTCTCTTAGATGGTGGATACCTTGGATTCATGTTTTGATGATGACATAAGTAATGATGTGAATTCACTCTATGTAGAAATAATCGACAAGAATCGAACAAGAATGCACGATTTGTGGCCGAAAGTTTTCGAGGAAAGAAAGACTCGAAACCCACTTGAGTTATGTTCACGGCGAAGGTGAGAAACAACACAAGCCAATAACATTAGGAAGTATAAGAGATACCTAGATGATCCCAGTGTACCAGTACCCAAATCAACAAGGCTTGACCACAACAAGCGTTCAGCAGCTAGCCATCTCGATTCCTCAGTCGGTCTTTCCAGTGAACTAGCAGTGGTGCCAACAGAGTCAAGTGCGTCTCATAACGGAGAAAACATTTGCACGAGAGACAGAAGCAACTACATGCGATTACAGAGGTGCATTGGAATTCTCGTCTGCAAATGGTTATGCACAGTCCGAAGTGTTACCGAGCTTGGAAAGGGTGGAGAGAACGAAGATACAAGGTTGTCATTTTATACTACAAGTACAATTTTATACCAGACCTACAAGGTATAGAAAAATTTTGTTGATCTCTGACTCAGAGAAGAACAACAAGTAAACTTTAGAGCTGTTATTATTGAACTGTGACTTGTACTTTTCATTTGTATGTAAAGAAGGAATTGTATTTTGCACCAAAAATATAAAGAAGTAATATTTTTTAGGAGGTCCAGTGATTGGGACATTTAAGAAATTAAGTTATGAAAAGAAACTCGGTTTGTACTTCTCACTACTAACAAGTCTTGTTTTAAAAATATTTTCAGATCAGAGTTTCAAATAAAGCAAATTGAAGAAGTCATTTAAAAGGTGTATTTTCTCAAAGGGAACAGTGACCACCTGTCTTGTCTGCATGCCAAATATTTGCGGAGTGTGTGGATGATCCATAAGTATTGGAACTCTCACAAAAACGTTTTGTAAGAATAAAAACAGCAATTAAAACAATATTTTCGTAGCTGGGATAAAGAATCCCAGGTGGGATATGTAAATCCCGACCAGGATCCCGGGTAGAATGCATAAGTCCCACCTAGGATCCCGGGTGGGATGCAGGAATCCCGCATTAAATGCGGGATCCCAGGTGGGATCAAATTTTCATCCCAGGTGGGAAAGGTGGGATCCCACCACCTAAGGCGGGATCCCGCCATTCCCACCTGGGATCCTGGGTGGGATTGCCGGGATCCCGCCTATATCCCGCCTGACATTTTACCTGGGTATTAAAGATACTGAAATGAAATTTAATATAAAGACTATGTTTTTTGAGAGATCTGACATTAAGAAGAGTTATAGACATTTGTCTGTCAAATGCTATTTATACAGGAGGCTCTAAAGCACTGGTACTTCTTAATCTCCTATATTCTTCATGTACTTTAGGGTTTGTTCATAAATGTCTGTGTTCTATCTGTCCAAGTATATAAATGCCTTTTAAGGTTATAGATCGACTTATTGCTACATAAACTTGTCCATAGTTAAAAAAAACTTTATTTCACAAGTTCAAAACTTATAACAATTTTGTGCAATGTTGGTCCTTGTACCTTATATACAGTGCAAGCCCATGCTAGTGTAATAGGGAACTACATTCGCTTTATTTCTGGCAATGATGGCTTACCAGGTCTTATCTTGAATCTTTCTAGGATCAGTTCAATGGGTACCAATCTGTTTTGTTTAGCAAAGGTATTATTGCATTTGTCAATTAAGGCCTTTCCAGCCAATTTGTCATCAAATTTAATATATATTATTGATGGTTTTTTATGTTCTTATTCATATCAATTTTGATAATTGTACCCATTTGACCATGAATAAGCCTGTCTGCTATGTCAATATTAGTGGTTAACATAACTCTGGCTGTTTCTTTGACAAAGATGTTATGATCAAGTCTACCTGTCTCTGATCTTCCTGTTGCTAGTACTCTATCAATATCTTGTTTTCAAATATTGGCTGGATGTTGATCAATGGCTGTCAGTTGAAATAATGGTCTTGTATTTGCTTTAGTTTTGCATTGTTATGCTGAGTAACAGGATTATTCTCAGCCCATATATGTAAAGAATCTTTTGGGTAGTTATCATCCAATGGACATGTTGACCTGGATTGAATGCACTGAATATCTTCATTGGTCTGTGAACCAGTTCTGAATCCATTTAATTGTTCAATAAATGGCTGGTCATCTTTTTGTCTCATAATCTCTGTAAGCTCAATCATCTTATAAGACATGCCAAGGGTGTGTAAAGGTTTAAAGCATCATTCATAGTCTTCCCAAAAAACAGGTTTCTTTGTATTGGTGGTAGTGATATTATAATCACCAAGAGCAATTACAATTAAACCAGCAAAATAATTGAGAATCAGAGGGTAGCAAATATTTCTTTTAATCTGCTGGTGAATATGATGTTAAAGCAGTATTGACACTATTAGATATATTCATCTACTACTAGTAGCTTTAGTTCTGATCATGATAGTCTCATTTGTGTTTCTTTTTTGATCTTTTGTGGATAGGACATTGGCAGGCAGTGTATCCAACGGGGTTATTCTTAGGGATTGCTTAAGCAGTATTTATTGTTGTTCCATTAATGGTTAAAGGCAGCTACTCCAGTAGGTACTGATAGTTACCTGTTATGATTCTCAGGATTCCATTACCGCCATATGCTAAATGTGTTTGATTTACAGTGTGATAGATTGTCTTAATAAGGATGACTTTTTCCTGACACCACCACCTCCAGTAATAAATAGATAAATTGGTTCAACTTTTTTAGATTTCACTGCCAGTTCAAATTTTTTATTTGGTCCCCTGCACCACGACAGGACTATATAGTCATAATGCTTGGTGTTGTTTTTCCTTAAGGATCTGATAGAGACCTCAGTTGATCATCTAATATTTCAGCGGGTTGATGGTGCCACTGATATTCCAGTTTGACCATGTTGTTTCCAGTGGGTGAACTTCTTCCTAGATGTGATGGTTGTTGTTCAGTTGATTGGACTCCGGTCTAATGATTCATCTGGATGCCTCCAGTTGAATGTCTTCATTTTCCTGAATCACTGAATGGAATCCACGAGTGGATTATGTCATTTTGATTGTTTCTTAGCCATTCTAGTGCTTCTGTTACTGCTTCTGCATCTGGTTCAAAACATTTCTCTTGTTGTGTTCTACAAATATTTTTAACCGTGGTCTCCATAAAATTTAAGATATATAAGTGTCATCACTATCAAGAAGAGTTCCTTCATGTCTCCAAGGATAATAAAGGCATTAATAAATGACAGAAATACAGTTTCAGGTTCCTTGTGTTTGTAGGTTGTGGATGATCCTATAACTGCCTTAAATTTTTCTTTGCGTCATTTTTTCATTGGTGTTCATGCGCCTTATTAGCATATGATCAATTGAGTCGTTATCCCACATGTTGAGCTTCAATTGCACTGTCAATTAGAATTGTGGGTTTTTGAACATCAATTGTTTCACTGTTTTTCGTTTCAATACTCTTTGTAATAATATGCAACAAACTCTGCTAAACAAAGGTCATTGACTGCTGGGCAATATTCAAAGGTCTTATTGTATACCTTTCAGTAATGTTGGATTTAAAGATGTCTGTTACTTCATCATCAAGCTCTTCAAGAATCCTGCTTGTGAATTTGTGTACTATCAGGTCTTTATCTGCGTAAATCTTGTACTAACAAACCAACTGTTGCTGGAAAAACTATTCTCAACCATAATTAGGCATACAGGGAGTGATACACACATTCTGTTTGAACTAACTTCGCAAATTGAGAGAAAGGCAGCCACCCCAATTTTTCTCAGTCCATCATCAGCCTTATGTTTGCAGCTTTTGCTTCTTTACAGCATTTATGATTACATGTGGAACCATTTCAGTTTCATCCTTGGTAAAGTAAGGACCATTGATATGTTATACACCTGTAATGATTAAATACAGGTTGCAGATCAAACATTACAGCAGATCCTTTTATACCAGCAATAAAGTAGTTGTTTATAAAACAGCTGTCTATTACTGGTCATTTAAGATGTAGTCATAGTTAGGATCAGGGTGGAAATAGAAAGCGAAGAGTAATATGCTTCCTTTATGATGATTGACTGCTAAATTAAAAATGTCATCTTCAGTTAATGTGGAATCATAGTTAGGCTTGATGGGATTTAAAACAGCATCTATTTGTGGTTTAACTAAAGACAGAGTTTCCTTCTGCTTGTCTAGAAAGTCAGATTTAATTGCTTCATCCAGGGCCTCAGTTAGTGGTTCTGCTACTATTGTTGTATTTGTGAAAAACTGACCAAAATTGACTCTACACTGAATGTTTTTATATTTTCTGCAGGATCCTGAATGGGTATGCTTTGATATGTTTTACACCAAATTGTGTAATCAGGATCATCTTCCTCACTTGGGAGGTAGGCTTGTAAATGTTGATCTATGTCGTCTATATAGGCTGCTTGTTGTCATCAGTCAAGTAAGGACAGTCTGAAGTCCAGATAATGCATGTAAATGGGGAGAACCTCTCATCTGAAATTCTATACATAATGCATAATAACTATTTTGCCAATCAAATTTTCTTTGCTAAGGAACACTTCATTGAAAAATGTCTCTGCTCTATATTGGAAGGGCTTAGCAACTATAACAGGAGGTGTATTCAGCATTTGGCACTTTTCATTGTAACTTGCAATGCATCAAGTTCCTCGTTGTTCATCTTTTCCCTTGCATTTTGGCAATGATTTGAATAGTTCTGGCCATCTAAGATCAACACATGCTAGCATCATAAACCATGTTGGAATACCAAGTTGTTTCACCATAGCAACGAACTCATAAAGAAATTTTTGCCAGTGAGATGGGTACATGGAATTTGTCTCAAAAATTAGCTTGGTCTTGAAAATTAGATTTTGTAAGCCTTATGGATTTGATCGTAATTGAGCGGCAGGGACAGAAGGACCATGAACCTTTTTCAATGCAATAGGGAGACGATCCGAAACTTTTTTCCGCTCAATTATGAATTGTGCAAAGAAAAGATACCCTGGGTTTCTAGCAAATTTTCCACTATAATGTAGGAGTCATGCATAAAAGTACTTTACTGGTGATAACATAATTTTACATTCAGCTGTGTACCCATATCTTCCCTTAGGAAACAACACTGGGAAGGCTAGTTCCTCACATTGTTTATCAGTCATGAATGAAAACAGGATGTTTGTTCTCTCCTGGTGCAATGCTATAAATTTCATTTCCTGATGACTGTTCATTATTTATCTACCATCACAGGAAAGTTAGGGATAATGGATTGCACGCATGTTTGATTGATTGACATTTATGCTTGTTTGATTGATTGGCATTCTATGCTCATTTAAAGGGTCTTCAATTTCTTCATTATTATTGTTTGAGTCATTAAGTCATTACTTTGATTTTGGAATGAAGATTTTTCCTGGTTTACTGGTATTGAATCTTCAGTGTCTTCTAGACAATCATCTGTTACTGAATTGTTTTTAGAACCTGTGGCTTTCATTTACTGTTATAGAATTATCTGTCTCATGTGGACAGTCAGATTTTTAACAATATTATTTACATCAATTTGTATGTCTTTATACAATATATTATTTGCCTTAAGCATTGCAAGGCTTGTAAGACAAAGCGAGGCCTTACTGCTTGAAAGTATACAGGACCTCTGAATTGTAACTTTCTTTTGAGTTTTAACAGGATTATACCAGATCTCTCAGGAGGACGTGGCAAAAGACTACTTGTCTGATCACATTCAACCGGTACATTACAAATTGCGCCTTTTACTTTCCTCTGTTGACCTTTGGGCATAACAATAATCTTTTCAAATAATATTCTCTAAGCTATTAGTATCTGCTCTAGTTTTTCAAGAGAGGCAAGCTCTACTGGTGTATCATCAACATACATGTTGTTTATCAACAGCTTGACAAGGAACTTTACCTTGTTTAACTTTTGAGTTACGTGTGTTGCAAATACACTCCTTACCATCAAATGAATTCTGAATGCTAAAATAGTTTTGATTGGAGTGTTAGTACTTAAGAAGTTTTAAACTGATTTCTTATACAGCCACTCTATTGCATACACAGCATACATAATAAGGACCTTCTCTGATTTTCTCTTTGAATTCTTTAATGCAGACATCAACAGTTGGGATTGTCTCACTCTCATGCTGCAGTCTAACTTTGTATTGTATTTTTTTTAAGAACTTATCTGTTTCAGTCTTTTCTTTTTGGAAAAGGTTCCATGTTGTCATAATTACATTTTTGTCTGTGTTTTTCCATGATGTGTTTGATTTGATGAAGGTCCATGTTAGATGTGGAAGACAAAAATTGCATTTCATAGTGAACAATATCTGTTTTAAGTTTCTTTTGTAACAATGTTAGAAATAGCTTGTACTAATGGTGATATACCACTTATTTTTATTTGTTGTATTGCAGGTTCACACGTATCTTCACAGGTCAATAAGGAAAACATGTACTTTGCTCTGACTGTTTGTTGAAAAATACCGGTAATGCAGTAACTTGCAAGCCACAATAAGAACCTGTATTTCCACTGAAGTTGTTGAAAATTAGTTTTCCAACTTGTTTTTTTGTATTGTTTAAACTAGTGGATAACATCCCATAGCTTTGAGCTTTAAGTTGAACTGATATCTGAACTCCACAAATATCAAGACTCATGTATAAATCTGCCATTTTTCGACACCTATTGATGCCCATGTAACGATATATTTATTTCCTTGGTCAGCCATGCAACAAAGGGTTCTGGAATTCCAATAACTACAAGACTTTGCCACTGAGCCTCAGTGGCACAAAGCCCCACAGCAGAACATTGTTTGCAAGAGCAGTTGTGTTCTTCTCTCAAATTGTTCACTCTAGTTACTTCATATGTACCAATCTGCACTCCTCTAAGTTCATAATTGTCACTGAGGGAGTGTATAGTCTGGAAATACTGTACTAAGCCCTGAATAGATGGTACCTCTAATAGTACACATGTACCTGAGGGATGGCTTCTACTATATTCGTCTCTTGCACGAGAGTCAAATATCTTAACTCCTATATCAGTATGATAGATACTGACACCGATACATTCTATTGTCGGAGTAAATGAAGAGTAATGTTGTGTAATTTTTACGAGAAAGGAATGTTTTTAAGAATTCGCCTGCACACTAACGACTTTATTAGTTTTCTTTTACGTGAGAAACTTTTCTAATTTTTTACAGGTATTCTGCTGGGCTCACGATCGAATCGTCTTCGCACACGGTAATCACCATTGTTAATACTACAACGATAACAAACATCGCATAACGAGACCTGAATTCTTTTGCATATTTTATTTCTTTTGCAACATCATTTGTTGTATACACAACGCTGATTCGCCACACTTTTGTTCTATACATGGCGCTACATTGTCCAATACATCACATTCATTTGACACCACTTCGTTTGGTACTAAACATTCTTGCTCAACAATATGCGAATATAATATACGCACAAAAGCGACAAAACTAATGGAACAAATGGAAAAATAACAGCTGATAATGTACTCGGTTTGAGCAAAACATAACGAATGTAAGCTTACTAATCACGATAGAGGTCACATAAATATAAAAATTACGTTTATTCCTCACTCTGACGAAGTCCAACATGACATCTTTGTCGTCGTTTCCTAGGGTTTGATAACGAGGCACCTTGTCTTTATCAGCAAATGTTCTTCAGTCACTCTGTCCACATTTTCTGTTCACTGATAACTCATTTGATTTCTGGTTTGATTCTAGTGAGACCTTCGCTAAATCATTTGACTCTTTTGCTATTTTGAGTTCGCGGAACGACCCGTTTCGAAATGTACGCTCATTACACAAGCCATCTTTTAGAGCGGGTCTACCGCGAACGGCGTGCGAGTCTGTATGCTTGAGCGTAGAAAAGATGACACCATTCGCTAAGATATTCGACAAATCCGCCATGTTCGACATGGTGGAAAGAAAGTTGCGCCTCTATTACGTGTCTGCGGTATTCCCCATTGCACGTGACTGAGCTTTGTGGAGACCCGAGGGTAAACCTATAGTCGGTCACCCGACTAATTATTGGGTTAGGGTCAGGGTCAGGGTCAGGGCCTGTTTAAGGGCTCCCTCTGGCATTGCTGCACTAATAACGCGCTCGGTTCTCGTGAAGTCCACGCAAGTAAGGCCGGCGAGCCTAGTGGAGGTCTGCGAGGGGTTTACCACGATTCTTTTACCAGACATCTTGCACACGTTCGCTTTCCGGTCCGAATCTCGCAGGCTAGCACGCTAACAATCTTGTGACGTGTGACTTGTCACACCAAGATCAGTATCCATACTACTCTAAAAATATTCTCTATGGTCATGACAACAAAAACTGGGAAAGCGGGGATTGCGTGGTGGAGATAGCGTTCGCCTCACATCGCAACAGAATACAAAAACATTTAGTTCCTCTTTTTAATACCTTTTAGTTTCTGGTCAAGAGGTCGAAAATGGGGCACAAATCACAAAAGGACCTAAGTCAGGAGGCCAGTAGTAGTCTGGATGTCCTGCAATAAACTAGAATATTAATCTAAGTGATATATGGTGTTAGTTCCTTCTCTCCAGATAATTTTTGCATTTCATTTAAGTATCTTGTAAGCGATGAGGTAGCAGTACCGAAGTCGCTCCTCGTTGGGCGTAGCATGCAACTCGCGTTTCTCTTTTAACACCAGACTCCATTTGCCATTTTTCTCCAGCTCTTGGCATTTTTCACTGAAACCCAAACCCACTGGATCGAAGGAATCCACGCGGATGGAGAAAATAAACAGACCCCCTGAAAGAGCAGAAAACCGAAGTTATAGTACCTTCCCTTGTCCCTGGGGGAATTTATTCGCCTCATGATTCGAAAGTACTCGTACTTTACTGATTTCATTAAGTTAAGAAACAAAAGACAAGCAACGCAATACATGTTGTATTTGCAAAACCTTTGCTTCGCTGTGTAGGCTACGAGCAGTCCCTTCTTTTCGAAGTCCGTCGTGCAAGTCGAAAAAAAATCATCCAAATAAAAGTTGATGATCGCGCGCCCCGCACAACTCTGGGAGTACTCCTCACTCCCAGAGTTCCGCGCGGTGCGCTAACAATATTTTTTTCACTTAAATTTATTTTACTTGTTGTCTGTTCACCGTATAACAGTTGCCGTAGCCATTCAACAACACAAACAAAAATCCCCGAACTGAAAATTATCACAAGGTTATGTGAAAATTACCTTTAATAACGGGAAAAATGGGGACACCCGTGTTGGTCTCGGGGATGACCCGAAAGTGTTTTGAGGGTTTCCCGAGGATATCCCGACGGTATACCGACAGAGTCTTGGGGGTAAAGGGCTTCTGTCAAGTGCGCTAAGGGTGTCTCGTGAGAGTTTACAAACTTCAATACGTAAAGCTGTGGTCGTTATCCTCGTCATAGCATATTCAATCAATATGGATTAAATTAAACTTAAAAACCTTTTTTCTAAATGCTATCATACCAGGTTTTACAAATCTTGCACACTGTTCGATTGCCCCAGGTTTCACTTGCCCATATACGATGGTGCCTGCACACAGCACAGTATCATATTCAGCGGTTTCAATCTCTTCCATGTGCGTGTCCTTCAGAGGAGCACAGATGAGTTTCTTGTAAATGTTCCTGGCTGCCGCAATATTCAGCATTTCTTGCGAGATGTCCAATGCGTCAACATTGGTATAACCTCGAGCTTTCAGCATCTCACCAATTCCTCCCGTACCCGCTCCGGCATCGAGGATTCTTATGTCTTTCCCTGGGTTTGGATAAACCTCTTTATTTTCCATGGTTCGATCGAACGCCTCCACGCACAGAATATGCCCTTTGTAACCAGTGTTATCGCTAATCTGCGAAGGCAAAAAGATACAAAATGACAGTCAAGGGATTACTGGTTTCCCGCATAGGCGACATTTGGGACCAGGCCCCGTTTGTTTAAAGGATGGATAACTTGTTATTCGTTGGATAATTATCCACTGGATAGTCGTCTTATACACCGGATAAGCTCTCATCCAGTGGTTAAATTTCTCCATCCTTTGAACAACCAGGGCTAGTATGGTAAAATTTACCCGATACCCCCTGATTAGGCTCTGTTGGCGACGATTGAAACCCCCCCCCCCCCCGCTACGTTCCTCTATAAGTCCCTTCCCCTCCCCGCCGATAAATACTGATTGGTCCCTTGAAAGTTATATATTTAAGAAGAACAGCCGGTTCATCATTTCAACGACGACGTTTGTAGACTTCAACAGCAACCCCCTACCAAAGTACCGTTAAGTGTCTGAGTACCTACCCCCCCGTCTACGTTAGCCTAATGGAAGGCCAAACTTGGATATTTGATGCCAAATCGTTATCTTCGCATCAGCTGTGCAGGATACTACCAAACAAACCATGAATTTATAGCGGTTACCTTTCCCAGACCTGAGCCATTTCGTCATACGCGAGTTTCGAGTCCTCCACTGGCGAGTCTATGGTTAAATCCAAGAAACGCTTGGGATATTTAACATCAGCTGTCATCGTTCAGACGTCGATTTGTTCAGCTCAATATCTACAAACAGTTAAGCTACCAAATTCACCTTTTGGGCTTTAGATTTCACGTGTAGTATCACGTGATTTTTGATGTAAACAAACCCCGAAAGTTCGGACATTGAGTCGAGCTCGCAGCATGTGTCCAAACTTCGGCTTTGGAAATTTTTCTTAAATAACGTCCCCTTTCAAGAAGCGTGTCTTCGCTCAAAATTGACATCTTTCTTTTGTCATTTATTTGATCGTTTATTAAGAGCAAGTTGTCATTTCGCGGCCGTTGAAGCAGATACGAAGAATGCTACAGGAAGCGTTGCGGCATGGAATAATCGAATTAGTTCTGCATACAGTGATGTATCTGATAAGGTATTTTCAGGGTGTTTAGTGCGTAGATTGTCAGATAAATCCGCTTGAAAGTGGGAAGTTATTCAAGAAAAATTTCCAAAGCCGAAGTTTGGATACATGTGCTGCGAGCTAGAATCGATGTCTGAACTTTTGGGGTTTGTCTACATCAAAAATCACGTGATACTACGCGTGAAATCTAAAGCCTAAAAGGTGAAAAGCTAGATCGAACCACAAACGAGAGAAAGACACCTCTAGAGAAGCGGTGTGATAAGGCAGGCGTCAAAAATTAGCATCAAACTATGAAGAAGGTCGGCAGTTTTTCACTTCCTTAACATTATTTGCGATGCAGGACACGCTTTTCTCCGCTAGCGGAAAGATTTGAGACGGAGGAGGAGAAGAAGCTGAGAGAAAGGTTTGCCGGGAGTCATATTCAAGTTTAGACCCCTTGCAGACTACCCACCGATTGTTCAACACCTCAGAGATACTAATAATGAGGGCTTACTCGCACGCTTAATCAATTCATTCACCCATAGTACTCAACATTTGACCGTTCTGAAAGCTTCCTAATAAATTTTGCGCAGAAAATAGGGAGAATGTCCGCAGGCTACAATTAGAGGGAAACAAAAACATTCTGCTCTCTCTTTGAAAGAACTGGTCACGCAGTGTTTTGTTACCGACAAAATTAACGCAAGGGGTGACAGCAAACTTTCAGCCAAGCGAGATGAGAAAATAGACAACTATGATTCAATATTGCACAAATACAGCTCATAGAGTAGATCAAAATGGAAAGCAGATCAAGTAAAATTTTTAGCCGACCACGACATGGTTCCATTCGTGTATGCAAGAAAATACAGTCAAATGTCTTGAACACGGCCCCTTTATTCAAGCGGTCATCAATCAAATTTCCGTAATTTCATCTCACATTTACCGTAAATTAACTCTCAAGTTGCTTCTGAGGCAGACGCAGCCCTTCTTTGGCAAACGGAGCGATTTGCACCACCGTGCTGTACGACTACTCCGCGGGCAAGGGCGGGGTGATCGCAAAATACAGGACCACAGACTAGGGGTCAAACGCGATAAAAACGCCCTGTTATGCTTTAATTGATCACTTCATGTGACAAGAAAAAAAAACTTATAAAAAAATTTCCTCCACAATACCTAGAATATTGGTTAATGAACACCCAAAAAAAAAAAAAAAAGCGTAAAACAAACAAAGACTAAAACAATTGAAGGGTACAATGGGTTCTCTGATTACCATAGGGAATGTTAATACAGCAATGGCCTACCTTGCAAAAAGCAAAGCTGTTCCGCCCGTACTGACTAACAGGAAAGCCAGCACGCGCTACATATGTTCAACCTTGACCAACGAAGACTTTTCTTTTTTGCTATGACTATTTACCTGTATCCTATTCCAATAACTTTAGATGGAGTCGATGATAAGAACAGGAAAGACTGCCTTCTCAAAATCTGATGAAACGGAACGTTATTTCAAACACTTTGTTTGACGCGCTTTAAATAAACTTCGCGTCACTGTAAATGTTCGCCATGAGATTTCTATTGGGTTATAACAAAATTTCATGGTTTGGATAAAAAAGAATCATTGAGCAATAACGAAAATGTAAAAAGAAAGGCCCACTGGTTCAAGATCATTGCGAAACCGAAAGTTGAGTTCTGTGCACAACTTTATACGCACGTCTCTATTATTACTGTTTTGTATCGATCCACGTATCTAGGATGTTCATTCAAATAACAATGATTACAATATGGAAAAATAGTCTGAGATTTGTCACATCGATCGAAAGCTAAATCGTACTCTACAAAGCCTAAATGATCACTTAAGTGAAGACCAGAACGACAATTCAGGTCAAATTTTCTCGGGGCTCGCCAAGTTCAAAGAACATGGCAATTATTTTGCAATGCAAAATGCTTTCCATAAAATCCTCTAACCCACAAGATACAGATGAGAAAACTTTTATGATGAAAAATTACATAGCACTTACCTATTGAAGTAACGACCGTCTGCGACTGAGACACGGAGAAAAGTGAAACCACTGACGAGAAAATTTCTGTGCAGATCACAAGTCCGCTGAGGTTGTGCAATCGAGTGTTGTGAAACCCTAAACTGTAAGAGGTCTCTTCGCCTCTTTTCTATCACTTATGTCTGCAGTTAAGCAAAATAAAATATATCACGTAGGTGCATTTGAATCGTAATCGTAAATACCAAATGCGCAACAGAGCTTGTAAACATAAAAATGCAAATTTGAGATCTTTCTGGTTGACAACTATTGCGTGACGTGACAAGGAGTAATAAAACTACATCTCATTGGCACATACCGCGAGCGTCACGGTAGGTCCAATATCTTGTGTTAAGTCGAGCATTCGAAATGTGAACATTCAGGATCGATTCCGAGCATTGAAGACACCTGGTAATTAATTCTTTTCTTCTTTTTTTTTCCCGGTGAATGTGATATTTTTTTTCAGTTTTGACTGAATATATGAAAATCGTGTATGTGAGATGCGAATTAATATAAATGAAAATAATTTGAGAGCGAACTTTCGCAGAAGTAAAAGGAAAACCTGAAAGGAAAAATACAGACCTGTACAGGAGTTGCATCCAGAACTGGTGCAGTGCTCCACCAACGAGGTCTGTCCCAACTGTGCATTGCTGAAAAGTTGCTCACGAGAATGCCAAAAAGTCGCTAACAAAAATTGCCAAAAATCCAAAAAGTTGCTCTCTAAATTTCTTGACATTTTTAAATAAAAGTTCATTAAAGCTACATTTTTTTTCTTCGCAATGATAAACCTAGCTTTAAAGATTTGCTCGCAAATGAAGACGGCTTCTAACCATCCATGGGAGGTAAATTAACACTGATAGCTATCTTGTGCGTCATTCTTGCCGATTATCTGCACTACTATTTGATAAGGGCCTACGAAACATTCAAGAAATTTGCATAGATCGAAGTTTTTATGAAATCGTTGACTTAATCCGCGTGCATGGTATGTGCTCTAAACCCAAATATTGGTCAAAAATTTATCAGAAAGCAAAAATTGCCTGAGGTTGCCAAATATAAAAAGTTGCTCCAAAGACCAAAAGTTGCCGTGCGAAATCTACCAACTGAGCTAACAAGCCAACTGGGAGCTGGTCATTTTGTTGGTTCGTAATAAATCCGTAAGGTGATGATGAATAAATGAACCAACAAAATAACCAGCTCTCATACACTTGGCTTTTTGTTGCAATTGATAAAGCACCGCACTGGTATCGCAGAGGTCTTGGGTTCAACATCCGTGCAGGCCTGAATTTTTTTTTCTGGCTTTGTGTTAGGGCCTGTTTGCATGGAGGTGGGGGACTCCAGGTAGGTGAGGTAACCCGCCTAGCCGTGGTCGAAAAATAAAACGCGTTTACATGCAATCTTACAACCCCGGGGTGCTGGGGTGAGGTTTCTTGAGGTTGTTGTTGCACTTGCAATTAAGGAGTTTGAGCAGAGGCGTCCCAAGCTCACATCTCGAAAAGGACGAAAGATTAATTCTCGTACACATATGTATTTATTCATGAAAGCGTCACGCGTTGTGTTACGCGGTGTTTGGTTTCGCGTGAAACCTTTGACTTAATACGTTATACGGAATAGTTTGGGAAACCAAATATGGTCGATTTACAATTCTAAATATTCCGAAATGTGAACATTTTACACTCCTTGTGTATTCGTTGCGGTTTCTGGTGATTTCTGCCATGAAACGGTTAGGAAATGTACAAAGTTTTAAAACATACATGTTTCGCTTTTGAGCTTTTTGCCCTGAACCGCGACCCCGGCTAGGCGGGTTACCCCACCTTGACAAATTGTCACCCCGGCTGACAGGGTTACCCAACCTGGAAGATCGGGCAACCCGCCATGGCCGGTCACCCCACCCAGCATGTAAACATGTTCAAAATGAAATAAGTATAGGAAATCGTATGAACGCGAGTGCATTTCGTGATTTATGGGCACGAGTGATGTTTTGAAAGTTCTCAAAATTGCACGAGCCGTAGGCGAGTGCAATTTGAGAACTTTCAAAACATCACGAGTGACCATAAATCACGAAATGCACGAGCAGGTTCATACAATTTTTTATTTATTATATTCTCGATTTTTTTATAATTTGGTGTTCAAATTTGGCGCTTCCCCGGTGTTTCCATGGCAACTTCTCCGTATTGCACTCTATAACCTCTATTGCACTCTATAACCTATTTATGCATTCATCATTGACCAATCAGAAACGCGATATTTTGTTGAGTATAAAATAAGAAATTATATGGACAGGCGGGTTACCTTACTTAGGCGGGTTACCTCACCTACCTGGGGTCCCCCACCTCCATGCAAACAGGCCCTTAGAAGTAGTTTCCTAACACTCGTCGTTCAGTTGACTGTTTCTTGTATTCCCTCTTTTATTACGTAAGTTAATACAACGGCGACTAGCTCTGGTGTAACAAAGAAAAGTGTGGGTCACCGCTTATAAAGGTGACGCTTACTGAGCTGTCAATCTCTAACCTTCGTCATGCTTTTAGATATATGAAATTCATATATTTGCACTGCGGTGAAGAGATGAAATTAAGAGATCCTCGCGGCTAAGAACACTACTGAAACAAGTGGTTGAAAATAGGACCTGAAAAAAATTCAGGCCCGTACGGGATTTGAATCCATGACCTCTGCGATACCGGTGCAGCGCTCTATCAACTGAGCTAACAAGCCAACTGGGAGATGGTTAATGTGTTGGGTCCAAATTATTTACACTTAACCAGCGAATCACGCTAAGCTACGCAGAGCGGAGTGTTCGCATACTAAGTAGGTACCTTCACGATGTTTACGCTTTACAAAATGACTTTCTACCTTAAATTTCTTAGTCTTACGGTCAAGTTCGGGCGAAACAAAATCAAGATTGGTAATAAAAAAATTATAATAAACTTACTGACAGAATTAAAATCGAAGTTGAGGAGATATCCTGAGAGAAAATAATCCTCGAAGACTGTCACATAACGACAGAATAAACAGAAAATTCGGAGAAGAAAGGGCGTACCCAAGGCACCGCCCCAAAAGAGCTACGTGCTATTCATATAAACTACCTGATCATAAATTCAGTGCGGAAGATGAAAAACACTACCTGTCTACACCTTAAGACACCTCTAAGAAAAAGAGGTGTCGATCGTGCTAAGTAATACCTGTAAGATAAGACCGCCAAAAGGAATAAGAAATGATCTACTGGCTTACTATAATTTTTATTGAATGGCTTATACTAATATATTATTTCCATTTATTTTCACGTTCAAACGAGTCAAAAATCACCTATAGTGAAAATTCTTGCTAGATGCCACTTTTGTCTTTCAACACTTTTTTTCACCACTGCTCAAGTAATGTTCATTACTGCGAAGATCATGTGCATGTTCTTTTTGTCAGTTAATTTTGTCTGTTTTTCTATCAGATACATGAATTTGATAGTTACCTGTTACCTTCCTTGCAAAAATATATGACAAGAGTGGAAAAGGCTTTCTTTCGGCTTTTTAAGTTTCTCCTCTTCATCAGTAATATTAAGATGTCTTTTTTTATTTTATTTTATTATTTTTTTTAATAAAGAAGCCTCGTAAGAAAGCTTTGAATCGTGAACAAGCGGAGTTAGGTAAAGGTTCTTCGACTTAAGCTTACCATGAATAAATTGATAAAGTTATAAATTTATGTCATGGACGATAGAATTTAATTATTTCCAGTACTAGTTATGAAGAAGGAAAACTATACCACAACAAAAATATATGCGCCTATTAAAAAATTTCCGAGTAAACAGCTTGCATAAATATACAAAACATTTGCAATACACCTTGCTGAACGTCAAATCAAGACAGACCGCGATTTACATTGACATGAGTCTGAGATATTTTGTACAGAAACGCTCATCAATTTTTTTTTTAGTCCAAACTGATGCAAATGAGATGTTTTTGAAAGTTCTTATCAAGATAAAAAGGGAAAGTTAGTTCGTGAAAGCCGAACTATATTACATTATTTCACTAACCACATATAAACTTAAAACGAAACAAAAACACGCGGCTTTGAGTGAAATCATAACTTTAAAACATGAAAATGATATGTTTGACCACAAAATAATAAACAGTCATGATGATGTGTCATATCAAAGGTGGAAATGTCGCGGAAATGTCTGTTAAAGTTCATTACTTGTAAAATACCGTATGACTATCTCAAATTTTCATCTAAGTAATCCCTAGCATTATGAGAAAGAAAATTGTTTTGTAAAGCCAAAAATCACCTCGGTTGGCGCAAGCCAGCGAGGCGTTTACACGAAAAGGTTTTCTAATAGGAAGTGTACAGGAAAAAATTAGTGTTATTTACACTGCTAGTGAAAATTTGTCGAAGGAAGCTTTACTTTACTTGCCCAGTTATTTACTTCAGAAAAATTCGTCGTTGATAAATTTTTCCTTGGCTGGTGTAAATGCTAAGTTTTAACATGTAACTTTACTGACTTAAGAGGAAAGAGAACTTTGCCAGAAAAAAGTTGTTTTATTTTTATTTATACCGAAGAAGGCGTTAAAAACTTGTGATGCAAACTTTTTCCTAAGGAAACGTTTGTCCGAAATATCGAAAGAATTCATCAGGGAACTCTTGCCAAGAAACATATTTGGGAAGAATTATTAACAATAATTTTCCAGTTTAGTGGAAAGGGCCTTAATTTCGAAGTGCTAAATTTTCACCTCTTAATCCGCTTATGCGCCAAATTGCAGTCTTATGTGCCATCGAAGTTTTTGTCCGTTTTCTTCTTTACTCATGATAAACACAATTGAAGAGATGAGTTTTATTCAAAATAAAATGTTTGTATTCTGGTGGCTTGCTGTGAAATTAAATTAGGCAGTGGCTCAACTCTGGCGATTAACATTGTGATATACACAAGCTCGCAATAATCTTCCACTGAAAAAAAAATATTGACATCTTTGGAATCACTTGGCATTTCTGATCAAACTTTGAACACACTCATCAGGTTCGCATTAGGTTTTCAGTGGGAGTGCGGTGAATAATTCTTAATTCTGACTGCCGGACATGCATCAGTTTAGTTTATTTGAAACTGCTCCAGGAAATGCTTTCGCGAATGCTTTTTAAGTCTCGACAGCCAAACAGTTTGACAGCATGCACAAGTTTGGAAAATTTGTCCACTAAAAAGTCAAAACAACTATTGGAATCGCTTGAAATGTCTAGACCAAAAACATCTGATACTCTTAGGAAGTTTGAAAGAATTATTTAGTGGAAATCATATGAAAATTTCTGACTGCATTTAAACGGGCACTCAGTCCATGTGGGATCTTGTGTCCTGCCCCCGGGCATTGAGCCGCGGGGGCAGGGCATTAGATAATTATATCATCGTGAGAGAGACAAGATCATAACAGCTACCAGCTGGCGGTTTGGCGCAATTCGTAAACACCGAATACAGAATGATTTAATTTATGATAATAATTTATCAAGCTTGGGGGCAGCTTTGACAAGGTTTCTTTAGTGTGTGGAACGGTAAAACGTCCTTCTGAAACTAAAATAATGTTTGCTGGAGTCCTAATGTTACCTTGGATGTTATCTGCTATTTTAATTTCAAGGAAAGGTGAGTCTATAGGTTGTTCAATAGTAGTAACCATTAGCAAAAAGTTTATGAGGAAGAATAAATTTTGTCTGCTTATTTTTCCAATGTTGGGAACCTTGAAAAACATTGCATAACCATAATACCTCTTTGAAACTGTAACACTATGGCGTTAAAACACACGTAGTCCATAAAATGCCGTAAATATTCAGCAAAGAGCGTTTGATCATTTTCTGTTATCTCCAGTCGCGTTGATACTGGACAGAAATGAAAGTATTTTCGAGAAGATCAGTTCATTCGGTATTCATTCGAAGCATTTATCAAAGAAAAAAAAAACAACTACATATTAACTGATGAGAATCTTCCGAAACTGTTTAAATTTTTGCTGATATAATGTGATCACCACTAGAGTCGGGGTTGCCTTCGTTGTTTTTTAGCTAGTTTAAATTTAATATCAACAATAACATTATTTCATCTTTTTCCTTTGACATTTCTTAAATACCCTTTGCATTTGCAACTATATTTTGAGCTAAACAGGAAAAAAAATTACGATTTTTTTGCCTCAATGACAATAGTGCCTGATAAGATTTTGTTAAACTTAAATGAATGATACCTGCGTGATACAAGCATCTAAAAGCAATTTGCAAAAATTCAACATAAACTTAACTAAAGGCAACCTTTATTTCCATAAAACCTGTTTTTATCTCAGTGCATGACGTGGTTAAGAAGAAACTATTAAAATTTGGAAAGTAAAAATTCACCATTCTGTTATTAGTTGAACACGTCGAAACAAAACCGATGTAATCGGCATTGCATATGACGCACGAAGATTGTAACGTAAAAATATACTTAATCGTGCATTATAAATGATAGAGCAGATCTTGAAAATGGGCATTTTTACATCTGGTGATTACTTTAGGATGATGGCAATAAATCATGTTGAAACCATTAATGGCATCATTTTCACTTATTAATTAAGCACTTAGTTTCAATCTCTGACTTCTCGCCTAGTGTGGAAGCAGATGTATTGCTATCAAAACGACTGAAATACTCTCTCAGCGTGAAAAACGCTCTATTCAATGCGGATATGCTTCCTAGCTTTCCTTTGAATAGTCCATCTTTCATTTCAATTATCTCATAGCCAGCCAGGTGTTACTTAGGTTACAAATATATTTTGACGCTGAACTTTCGAGAAGATTAAAAAGTTCCCTTAAATTAGAATCAACTTATTCTTCAGCCGATGTGGCGAAGTCAAAGCGACTGATTAGCAGGTTTTTCAATGGGTATTTTTATTCATTATTTTAAACTCAAATCAATGAATCTCTATTTACGCATCTTTAAGAACCAAAGCATCTTAAAACTCAAAGAGGACATGCTGTGTACAGCATGCAAATAAAGACAAAACACGTAGAAACATGAATAGACCCTGCATAATGGATCTAAAACATTCTTTACCTATAAATTGTCTTCAAAGACAAAAAACATCGACATAGTATCGCATAAATGTGCTATTTTCAATTTCAATTTGGTATTTATTTCAGTGATGTATTTTTAAGATGACGCAGGGCCACAGGATTTTCAGTATCTCTATTTATTTCAAGTGTTGCCCTCTATTATTACAGCGTTTTAATATCAGCATGATCATTATTATAATAATAATATTATTGCTACTATCATTAAAATCATGAAAATTACAATTTCCTCGACTGTGATTGGTTTTAAAAACTCCCATTTTCCACTAATTCACTTGCCAAGTTGTTATCAGACAGTTCAATGAGCCAATCACATTCAAAACTGTAGCTTAAATCAACCAATCACAACCTTGGTATTAATCGCCGTGGAAACAGTGTACGGACTCCTCAGACTCTTAGACTCTCTCAGACTCACGCCTCCTTTGTCAGTCTTTTAATGCAATTTTTCCTTTTTTCCCCCTAACTTAGTCATTCTTCTTTTCTCGGAAATTGTAATTTTTATGATTAATAATATACATGAAAAAATTACTCAGCTCTGATTGGTTAAGATAAATGCAGTTTGCAGGTAATTGAATCCAGAATAGGGTCAATTCAGTGCAAAGAAGTAACAAAACCAGACATTCTGATTGGTCAATAAGAAAAGAAACTCACTGATAGCCAATCAAATGCGAGCCTTGGATGTGGCAACATTTGGATACGCTAAAAATTGGCGAGCGAAACAATGGCCGGCGTTTTTAAGTAGGTTTTAGTTTCACCACTGTAACAACAATACAGCAGCTGAAAAACAGCTCTAACAACGAAAACATTGTAAAAAGCACTGCTTTTTGGTTGCACAAATTGCACGAGCCCATAGGGCGAGTGCAATTTCGTTAGTCTTGTAAAAATTTACTCGTGCTTATTTATTCCAAATTGCACTCGGAATCATGCGAATTGGTAATAAAACTTCGTGTCCTAAAGAAAGATGTTTTTCGTCTTGTCACGAGCGTGGAACAAAGAAAAAATTCCGAGTCCCCATGAGGAATCGAATCTCATACCTTCGAATTCCGCTGTGGCTTAGTATCGCATCAATCTACTCACCGTAAAGTGAAATGGTTTAGCGTGACCCCAAATGGTTTAGTACAAACTGGAATGGTTTAGTGTTACAGCAGTTGGTTGACGCCGTAACCGCCAAAAATACAATAGTGAAATAGACAAGTCAAGCTTGAAATGGAACAGTCTTTAGTTTTTAGGCGTCCTTTAGTTGTAGTTTCGTCGTCTTAAAACAACGAATCGCTTTATCACGTTTCCTAGCTATGGTTCCGACTGTCTCGACTTTAAATGTGCCGTTGCGTAAAATGATGCACTTTATCAATATTTTGTCATTTCTATTGTTTCAGATTCTTATTTTATCTTGAGGTAGTAAAATGGAGAATTCTTATGATGGTCACGCGTAACCATGGTAAGAATTTTCCATTTAAAGTACAGCAGTTTTCACTATAAACCATTTATAACTATGTAGTTTTTAACTATATAGTTTTAAACAGTTTTTAGGCGCCCTTTAGATGTAGTTTTGTCGTCTTAAAACAATGAATCGCTTTATCACGTTTATTAGCAGTGGTTCTGACAGTCTAGACTGTAAGTGCGCTGTCGCGTAAAGTGATGCATTTTATCTGTATTTTCGTCATTCCTTTTGTTTCAGATTCTGATTTTATCTTGAGGTGTAACCATGATAATAATTCTCCATTTAAAGAACAGCAGTTTTCACTGTAAGAAACTAAAAAGAACAAAAAAAATAATTTGAAACTGGCTGATAGCAATTTGAACTCCCAACATGGTTAAGCCGCAACTATTAGGAATTTTACGATCTCAAGATAAAATCTCTAATAGTTGCGGCTTAATTTAGCCTGTTTTAAAAACTATAAAAATAGACAGTTAGGCCGGACTGCATATGGCTACTGATATAGCAAAATTTTTCTGTAGCATTGTAAAGAACCAGGGGTTGTATGATGATAAGGTAGCGTTGCAGAAGATTTGTCTCGCATGCAAAAACGCATCCCACATACTTATGAAAGCCCTGTTCCACAAGAGAAAGATGATTCAAGAATATAGTGGATAATTAACACTCAACTACTTATATTCCGTGTAACATTCGAAGCGATTCAAAGAAGTCGTCACTAGGCGTTGGACGACCGAAGATGTTCCGAAACAAACAAAAGCCAAGAGCGAGGAATATCGGGTAAAACTCGGTAGACTTCGTTGTGGATGGAGAGGTCGTTCGTATTCTATTGTTACCATCACTAACTCATTCAACAGGACAGCAACATGGCTTCGCCTCCATAGGAGGCAGTAGCCGTAACAATTGGAGATTAACTGAAAAATATCTGGTTTGAAACGATAGTAAATACGTTTTTGTGAAATGTAAGCTTAAGCTTACTTTCATTTTCACTAACTGATTATTAAGTTACTGAATGTTCAGCAGCTCGATGAAAACGGTTTCATACGAAATACTTATTTACTTACTAATGTTGCGGGAAGATGATGAGGGTATAAATTTATTCGCTAACAAGCGAAAATAGGCAAACATAAAAAATGATTGTTACCGGAATAAGGCTCGCTGAGTCAAGAAGACGAGGCCACAGAAATAATTCTTCCTGTGTTGAAGGTCGAGTGGACGGCGTGGCGAATACCTCGTTACCGCGATCGTTCTGGCGAATTTCGCGCCAAATTCGATGTGAATGACGTAAGGGTTGTGACGTAAGACCTCACATAGACTGTTCCATTTCAAGCTTGACGTATCCACTTTGGCAGTTACAGCGTAAACTAACTGCTGTAACACTAAAACCATTTTGGTTTAACTAAACTTTTTGTCGTCACGCTAAACCATTTGGGGTCACGCTAAACCATTTCACTTTACGGTGAGTAGATTGATGCGATACTAAGCCACTGCAGCTTACGATTAACCATTTGCCGATAACTTAAGCCATTTCACCAATGGTGACGTGTCCATTTGTATTTTAAATACTGAAATCTTCTGAGATAAGATAGACCGTTCTCCAAAATACAATTAGACCATTTCTGTTTATTACAAATCATTAATTATGCCTGTATTTTTGGCGGTGACGGCCGCCCATAACTATTGTCGTTCGAATATATTTTGTCCAGTTATAAACTGATAAAAAAGAGGTCATATAAAGTAAAAAAAAAAAAATTTATAAACTCACTGCATGGTCTTAAATGTACTCGCCAAACGTGGCTGATTAAGTGCGGGGCAAAAGTTAAATCAAAACCGTCAGCTTCATGTTGAAATGATAAAAATGAAAATATTACCTGTTTTAACCTAGGGTTAAATTTTATTTCGGCTTCATCAAAATACTCAGTATTCTTCGATGCAGGCACTTTAAAAATGGTTTTTAAGGTATGGTAATTGCTTTTTAGACGTAGTTGATTTTGGGATAGGTGCGCAAGCGCGGAGAGGAAATAGTAAAGCAGTGATATAAAGAACCAGGAGCCCATCGGCTCATGATAGTACTATATAGTTCACCCTCCCGATGTAACATCACTTGATTGTTGAGATTTACGGGATTGTCGGGACTTTCGGGATTATCGGGATTGTCAGGATTGGCGGGATTGTAGGGATTGACGGGATTGTAAGGATTAACGGGATTATCAGGATTGTCGGGATTGTCAGGATTATCGGGATTGTCGGGATAATCGGGATCGTCGGGATTGTAGGGATTGTCGGGATTGTAGGGATTGTCGGGATTGTAGGGATTGTCGGGAATGTCGGGATTGTCGGTCTTACCTTCTTAACAAAATTTTTAGAAAAAATCCACAAAATAAAAATGAGTAACCAGGGCTAAACATGATAAAAAAAAATTACAATTATTTTCTGGTTAAATATTCTCAACACATATGACTCCATGATACAGCCGTTGATTAAATGCTGGGAACTCGCAAATGTATTAAAAATTAATGATAAAGAAGCCAAGGGTGAAAATTTTGAATAAAAATGCGCTGTGAAGGTGATAAAAACCAGGATTACAGAGTCAGTAGTTATTTTTCAAAAAAAAAGATTTAATATTGCTTAAGCGGTGGTTGAAGTAGTGTCTGTTCTGTTAGTCAGGCAGAGTGCCATCACCCTCTAGTTTTTTCCTACGGCAATCACCTTCTTCAAGCACTTTTGGGTTTTAGAACTCAGAGGCGTGATTGTTTATCTAGGAATGATTGGAAATTTTAAATCCTTCATAGTAATTTTTAAATTGCTTCTTGTTTTCGAGTACTGAGAAATTCACTCGTTTCTACAATATCTCCGGAGTTTTTGACGTTTTCGCAAGGGTCAAGATTCTCATTTTGAACTTGGTAATCCAATATTTCAAAAGTGCTCTCTGCAAGAGCTTCCGTGATGCTTTGTTTATACAGATTTTCAGGTTAACGGCAAATTTTTCATGTTTTAAAAATAGAGTCGCATTATTTGACGACAAGACCTTTAGGCGGTCCTAAATGTATCTAGGCCCTACAATTTAAAATTGCGTCATAAATTCTATTTTTACTGTAATTAGCTTTCCAAACAGGAGAGTGCCCTACAAGCTAAGGCCTGTGTGTGACGTAAATTTCTACAACTTAAGTAGACTAATTTGATTTGAAAACATTCTAACTATAAAATCCATCGTTATTTTAATGTGTTTCTGAGTTCATGATAAATCCGTGTTATTTAGTCACCTCTGCAAAACCATTTTTACAGTTCAGTATATTGTTTATGGCATTTTTCTTGATATTTCGCAAATTATCACTACGCATTATACAACATTATTAAGCTGTCACCAAAAAAAAATGTTAAAAATAGAACATCTTTTGCATACAAAATTACTCTTTGAAATCTCAAACCTGCTTTACCTAACACATTCATCGTATTTTTTCTTAAATGTTTTTAGTCACTTTGGTGCATGATTTCCCAAAGAGTCTCCATGGCGCCATAAAAAGGCTCTTAAAGTTCACCACAACATTGTCAATATTTTTAAGATCAACTCTTGCATTTTGTATCTTCGCGGTTTCCGCACGAACAAAATTGCCATCGCATCTGTGACAATTATATTCTCATTCTTTTGTTTTTTCTGCCAGCTTGTTGCAGTCGAGCATTCTCTTCTTCAAATTTTCAATTTCCGTCTCGATGTTGTCCATATCTTGATGTAGCCCCCGTACCTCGCTCACCACATCCCTTAGTCCGGCTTCCAAAGTTCCAATTGTAGAGGAAATTTCACTTTCGTCGAAATTGTCCTCGCATTGTTGAACAATGTGTTGAAATTCACTTCGCTTTGTCATGATTCTGGTCTCTGATGATGCCATTTTGTCCAGGAGACATAAAACTAAACTTACTCACTTGGTGTTTAAGTCGAATGATTGAGAGGGTCAAATGAAGCTGTCAACAAAACACGTCGTGTTATGTTATCGTGTAACTTCCGGTCAACGTAGTTCCGGTCAAGTGCAAAACTGCTATCTCGATCATTGTGAATTAAATCTTCAATCTGTCGTTGCTTCCCCTTTTAAAAATGATTTTTCACATTATACTTTCTGTTTTTAGTGGCTTTTTTTTTGGTAACGTGTACGTTCTAGATAATGTGTGATTAATTCAAGCAATGTGTAGGTATTAAAAATAATAAAAGACCGCAATGTGCCCATAATTTACATTTCGTGTCAAGAAATAATGACATGCAAGTCAACACCTTTTATAATGCAAACGAAGTCTATTTTCATTCGCGTAAATTTTAGGGATAATCATCATGAACTACGCATGTCTGCTATCACCAGTTCATCCTAAAGGCCCGTCTGAGTTTTAGCTCTCTAGCTCATTCTAGTTTTCAAAACTATTTTTGCTGGTTCTATCGTTATTATTTTGAGTGCGAGCTGTATGGCGGCCCAACTAATGACTTGCGGTCACGTTCAGAACCACAGGCTGCCATCGAACGTGACTCAGACAGCTTCACTTAATTAAAGAGGGCAGTTTTTACGTCGACTGGATTTATAAATGTTAATTGCGTTTGGGATGAAGCATTTCTCCCACTCAACTGCGGTGAGGATTGACTCACTCAAATTTCTCAATTGGCAAGGTTCGTGAGGATTTAACTTAGAACAAACTTCCATACTTTGAACAACCCTCGCGCAATAGTAATCATAGTTACCATAGTTACGCAGCAGGAAGATAGGATGCTTTCCAAGAGAGGGACTAGGACAGCTGTTCTTTTGACCTCGAAGACTTAATTGAAACCATTCAGAGAGAATGGTCTGCTTTGAAGGTGTATTCGAGCAAAATAAACCCACACAAAGGAGCCTGCCTCAACAATAGACGCAAATCACAGTGCAGTGGAACCAAGCAAGGCAAAGCGCTTAATTGCGACATCTTGGTTTTGCACCTAACATGTTAGTAGCCTGTTCTACACGTTCAGATAGTGGAGGGAGTGTTAGAGCCGGGTGGGGGGGGGGGGGGGGGTTTGGGTCGGGTCGCGTAATAAACGGTAGTTAAAGCGTTGAAATGGAAGAAATGCACTGTTATATAAGAGCGGACATGTTAGAGAAACGATCAGATAAAGAGTTCGATTCTCTATACAATCTAAAGCTAACAAACAGCAAGTCTGTTTTCAAGATTTTAACAACTAGTTTGAATAACTGATAAAAAAGGTAATCTTACAGATCATTGTTGACACAATGAATCAGGAGCTATGTGGTTGTTCACTGACACGGTTTCGCTGATCGCAATTTCAGTCAAATCTTTTTTCAATATCCACAGATTGCGTGACTGCAACTCTTGGTACACCTGAGCAAAGATTACGTCACAACCTATCACAGGACTACCATCCTACTGTGCGGCCTGTGCTCACACCCAATGACATCATTAATATCACTTTTTCGTTCCGCTTTAGCAGGATCGTTTCACTGGTAAGGGAGAGTTCTTCCGCTTTGACGAAGATAAATTTATTTAGAAGTCCATTCTGCGATAGTAGTTATTCACGAAATGATGGAAGAGCCAGAAAGGTTCCCAAACCTGGCCTGGAACATGCCAATTTTCTTCAACCCCCTTGACCCCTCAGAGTGACTGCCATCTCATTTCTCCTTACAATATTGCCTCTGAGTAAAAATTATAGGTCGTGTACTTCAATTTCCCTCAAATTAAAAAAAAAAAAAAAAAAAAAACCTAGGGAATTGACATTGGCCCACTCTCTGAATATCCATGTCTACCTAATCACAAATGAAATATGAAATAAAAGAAAATAAAGGTATAAGTTCTTCCTATTTTTTCCGTTCCTTTTCATTTTAGGACATAAAAAATCAGGTTCTTACTACAGACGCTTGGATTGTTCAGGTATGTTTCCATAGTCTCTTAATAGTAAATTATTACACCAACACAGGCATGAAAAGTGACGGAAATTGACTTTGAGAGGGGAGAGAAGGCAAAAGGAGATGGTATGACCTAAAGAAAGAGATGAACAATGGGTACTAGCGAAATGAAAGGGAGGATAAGGGGGAAGCGAGTAAGCTGGGAATGAGAGGGGAAACGAACGAAAGGGAAGTTGGAATTGAATGAAGAAAGGGTAAAAGAAATATGAGGGACGAAGAAAAGGCGGCGAATCTTAGAAAAAACAAAAAAAAGAAAACTAAAAAAAAAAACAAAACCGAGCAATAGATCAAACCAAACAAAATCAAGACAAACCAAATAAAACACAAAACAGGCTCTTCAAATTTAAAACTAGTCTTATCCAGAAGTTTTCCTCACTTCTGACACCTTCGTAGATAAGCTTTGATTAAAAATCGAACTCAATTAAACCTGTAAGGAAAGCGTATCCTTACCCAATACTCCGCAAAGAGACGGCACTGAAAAACTTTCCTCTGTCTTTTTCATGACAGTCGTGGAAAAATCCTTACTTAAAGTGGGATGAATCTGCTTACGAAGGGTTACATACACTGCAAATGTCACCTCATGATGTTTGGGTCCCGGACACAGTTCTTTACAACAAGTAAGAAGTTAATGCTCATACTACTACTGGTATAACTAGAATTCGTTCCTTCTTTCCTAATTCCGTAAACAGGCTCCGGTTGAAAGGTTCTAAAAGCGAATCCGTGTGGGACACATCACTTATTGAATAAAGAGGAATAGGCGTGGCCTTGTTCCCTCCCCAACCCACCCCCCTCCTCACCCATTTCCATTTCTTTATTGGAAATGAAGAAGAAGAGGAATACCCAGGTAACAGTGTACGTGGTTGCAAGCAGCTTATACCGCAATGTCAAATTTTAAAAAACAGGATTGTCAGTTTGCTTGGAAATGACAAAAGAAAAAAAAACGGTGTCGCAAAATGCAGCAGACAGCACGTACCAAAGTGTTTTCAAATTCATTCCTTACGGGACTGTGATACGCAATTAGCATCTTTGACATAGGCTGACGCAAAATGATTACCTTTGTTTTTTAAAGCCCAAGTTACTTCCAAATTGTGGAAATAAATGATCCCACTCTTATTCTTATTTCCTTTTAATCAGTGCTGATGAAGATGTAACGCTGTCAGGGTTCAAAGAAAAGTTCAAGACATACGTCATGGTTTACAGCGATGGAACCAATAAATGGATGTCTCCTGCGACATTTAAAAGCTCCTGTGACATGAGAGTAAAATTTTACCCGTTTGACAATCAGGAATGTAAATTAACGTTTGGTTCATGGACATATGACAGCAGGTTACTGAGAATGATCAATCCAGCTGGAAAATATTCACATTCAGGTTGGTTGGAGTAATGAAATAATCAGTACGTTATGGGGATGCAAGAAGCGCAAATGATGCAGCGGTGAGTTACTCGCCTCTTACCGCTGTGGCCTGGGTTCCATTCCCAGACCTGTCATTACATGTGGGATGAGTTTGAGTTGTAGTCCTCCAGTAGTAAGAAGTCTGGGTACGAGTCTGAATGGAACTCCCCGCAGTTAACTGTTTTACTTTATTTTTCTTGTCAGAAAAGTTTATTGAGAGTGGGGACTGGACTCTGGAGGATGTGATAATAGAAACTGTCGATGAAGATTTCGACTGCTGCGACTATCCGTTCTCTAATATCATCTATTCGTTCCATTTTCGGCGCAAAACTTTGTATCATATACTGTACCAGATCCTGCCTTGTGTGGTGATAATTCTCCTTGTAATACTGAACTTTATCATCCCTCCCGATAGTGGCGAGAGAATCAGCTTTTGTATCACCATATTGCTCTCTATGAGTGTGTATCTCCTGATTTTGGCCGATTCTTTGCCGGAAACATCCGATGATGTAGCGATTCTTGGGTTGTATTACATGTCGACTATATTTCTTATCGGGTTCAGCCTCGTGGGTACAGTCGTCGTGCTTCGGTGCCACTTCGCCGAGAGAAAACCTTCGGCGTCTCTAGTCAAGTTTGCAAAGTTTGTGCTCAGGCGAAACGAAAGAAAGAGAACAAGCAACACAGTGTTTGTAAGGTCAAAATCACCGTCACATCCTCAAGAAACAGAAGAGAATGAAGTAAAAAGGGCGGAAAACACACTAGGCGCTGACGAATCGGCATTGCAATACATTGTCAATACTATGAAGGAAAAGAGAGAACAGTGCGAATGGAAGGACTCTTGGAGAGAGATAGCAGAAGCGATGGATCGACTGCTTCTAGTTATTTTTCTCATCCTGGGTATCTCAACCACGATAGCAATTTGGATTCGAAAGCCTTGAGTTAAGAACTCCGGTCTTGTAATATGGATGGGACACTACCATATAAAGGACGAGGGCGAAAATCGCTAAACGATCTGATAGAAAGGCATCAGATTGTTAATTCAGATAGAATAAGAGAATTTCTTTTTCGTAGCTTAGTCCGACGGGCTATAAAAAGGTCATCTGTATGCAATAATTCCCTGTCGCGCGCTTAGAGGGACAGTTCTCAATCAGTTTGGGCGCGGCGGTGACCGTTTTGTTCATCTGTTTGTTTGTTTGTTTTTTGCAAATACCTTTCCATGTGAGACAAAGTAACTCGTGAAAGAGAAAATGCTCCTCACTGATGATAGTGGACCGTAGGCTTAAACCGTAAAATTGAATGTGGGCTTTCAAGTTTTTATTGCATGGTAAACTTGGGGCCACAGTTTAGACAGATGTGAGGTTATCAATGTAATCTGTTATCATCAGAACCGAAACTTAAATGGAAGACGCTAAAAATCGTCGCTACTTATGAAGCCAGGCTGAAGAAATCAATGCCAACTTTTCATTAAAAATTAAAACAACCTTATATCTAGCTTTTGCATATACCAAGTAAGAATCTCTCATCTTTGGTTTTTTTTCTGGTCTCTATGAAAAATTTCCTTCAACACCTTTCAGGCCGGTATAACTCCTTAAGAACTCAGTCAAGTCTTCCATGATCATCAAATCGATCTCTGCACCGTTTGCGAAATCAACGTGGATCGAGTGTATATGCCAGCTCTTCGGGATCTAAGTATGAATAAAAACAAAAAGCCACGTAGAAAAACGTCATTTTAAGGTAAAGCCAATAAAAAAACACACTGACCCCAGCTTGGACACGAATGAAACCCTGTGTTTTTACAATATTTTGTTAGTCGTGTTGTCTGTATTGGAACACAAACGAAAAACTGGATCATGTAAAGAACAATGCCTCTTTCCAGTAAAGAATGAGACTGAAAAGCATGCGTAAACGGATTCATGGAGAAAACTCACTCAGACGCAGAATTGAAGTAGCAAAACGCCCTGATACAACATTTCACAAACAAGCACAGTCCAAATCGTTTCTTGACACAAGTCTCGCAATTGAATCAATTTTTCATAGGAAATTATCTTTGTGAAAATTCTACAAACTTGTTGAAGCAGACGCTCAACCTAATTCTTGTATGCACTTTCAAACTGCAAAGTTTAATAACTTATGCATTGCAACTGTTTCCTTGGGAGAGAGATAAAAACGCAATAATAGTAGTACGAGAATGTAACTTGAAAAAACTATGTCGCATGCTGAACTTATCCTGAGAGTAGAACACCTAGAAATGGATTACTCGTTATAGAGGCCTCGTTTCAACAAAGTAGCAGTCAGACAAGAAGCTATGAACTGTGGAAGTAAGGTGAGGCATTTTTTATCGAGAATTTGACTACATTTTTAGCTCCTAAGAGCGGTCGTAAATATTCTCAAACAAACTTTCATAGTTTCGCCATGACACTTATTACGCAAAATGATCATCTCACAGCTGGAGCTTGGGCCACCTGTGGCAGTATCGGCCGGCTGGTGTCTGGGTAGCTCAGGTTCGCATCCCGTCAACACCTGGGAGTTTTTAGGTTTCATTTTCTAGCAATTTCTTCAATTGCGGTTCACCTGTCAACAACCAATTGCTGTCATACACAATTTGAGACATGATTTATTACTTATATTTATGAAAAATTAGGAAGAACTCTGAGTCAACCTAAAAATAAGTAGTTATAGTTTCTGACAAGAGCAGCTTAGACATCAAAGCGATTGTTTCATCCTTTAAAATCGATGATGTTTGTTGTGCGAGTGGGAGAATAGAATATGAAATTTTGTGCGGGTGTGGGGTGGGTGGGGTGGGTGGGGTGGGTGGGTGGGGGGTCTGAGGTGACATTGTCGTTATGCCTGCGTTAGCACCCAGTTGCTGATCGGACCTGTCACTGATGCAAATTTTAAAAAATTCAATCTCTCTCTCTTTCCTTTTCTTTTTCGCATTTTACGCTTCTTGTGGTTCCAAACTTATGATCAGAAAATCTAAATCACATTTAAAGGGGAAAAGCCCACAATAAAGCGTCTACTGTATCATGTCGAAAACTGTGACGATAGTTTTTCGCTCGCTAACTGGAAAACTGAATGAAAAATGAATATTTCCTATGTGGTTTTATCAATAAACAACCTTTGTTGCATCATAAATTCAACTTTGAACTTTGCGTTAATCTAAACTGGAGATGACGCCTTAAAAATGTTGTGTCTTCTTTCAACTGAAGCAGAAGATGTCTGTTCTAATGTTGAATTATAAACAAATATCACAGTTGATTACGATATTGCGTCTCCAAGTAGAGAGTACGCGTCAAAAGCACCCGCTGTTGTTTTTTTTCATGAAAAGCGTATAACCGATGTCTAGTTTCTTTCCTAAATTTTCTCATAGTTTTGATCAACTAGTAACAGGACTTTGTGTCGTCTAATTCTCCGTAATTATATTCGTAATTAATAAATTGGACTCCCGCTTCGCGGTCGTCCAAATTTGTAAACGTAATCACTTGTATGATTACAGACCGAATTAGACTCCTCTCAGTCCTAGTACCATTTATTATTACACCTTCCCCTGGTCTCTGAAGTTAGGACCTTTTGCAAACCATGACGGCGACAGAAACGAGGACTTGGCAAAACAAAAGATCTAATGAGCAGAACAATAGCTCAGCACGTGCGTTTTAAAACTGTATACATTTCTTAATTTTCTTCTGAAAAATAATAACGTGAAATCATCAAAATTTGCGTGGTTCGAGAAAAGACACCCCGACGGCAAATTATTTAAGTTTCCACTTGGAACTCAACGCCGCTATCATACGTTATGCTGAAGTTAACTTGTGGCACCGCAAGAGATGGTGAACACTCCAGTCATTCATGAATTTCCAACAGAAAATATATAATCATTTTTAAATTGACGTCTTCCTTGGCGTTGCCGTCCTAACTGCTAAAGGTCCCTCGTAATCAAGACAGCGACTAACCGTCGATAGAAGTTTTCAAGGTCAGCTTAGAGATTATTGCTAGTTATTAAACGATTCTGAAGGCTATCGAAGTTATCACTTTGCAAAAATTTCCAGCCCCATGCGCCTCAAAAATTTTAATAGTAGTTACATTAATCCATCCGATGGTGAAAATAAAATGGCAGACGTAAACTTAAAAAATGACAAAGTGGTTTCATTCCGATAATTCTGCCACCCTCCGCACCTTATTTTGCCATACTTTACTTTAACCTGGATACCCCTGGGGTATTAAGTAAAACTACAGTAATGAAGTAGTAATTATTAGTTTTCATAGTTAGTTGAGAGATTATAGCTGTTTATCAAAAAAAATTGCAGTCATTTACTTTACACTAAAATGTCAATTCTCCTTGCTTATCAGATGAGTAGTACCATCACCTGATGTTGGTGATAATCACAATGTAATAAAGCATTTATATTCAGTGGGAGTATCGATTGTTCCCAGTTGGCACGTACACGGATTCCTTTCAGGTCGCTCGGACAGTCAAAAAATTCGGTAAGAATCCATATTTGTATGCTTAAAATTTATCTAGCCTTTTCTTGATAGATCAAGACGTAGGGCTATAATCTCAATTGATAAAAAATCTCTTAGCATTTCTTGTATTTAATTCTTGTTTTTAACTTGATTTTCGTTGTACCAACTCCTTTCCATCGAGTTTGCTTCAAACGTATTATTACTGGATGCTAATATTCCTTTCGAAGATTTGGTTGAAAGGGAGTCTTGGTTGTAAACTTTAGCTTGAAAATTATTCACTGGAGGTGCTTATTCAGTTAACATTTCGAAAATATTTAACGATTGCGTGCAAGTAGAGTACGAGCCACACCCAACTGCGGTCTGCAGAGGTGCTTTGTTCAACTTGAGTAGAGTGAAGGTCTGCAGAGTTGACGAGTACAGTGCTTAAAACATTGCATATAGCTCACGTTTTTTTAATATGCCGCAGTCCAGTCAATCTAAAAAAAAAATTACTCAACAAAAGCCTATTGATATCATTTAATCGCTTTCAACTCAGCTTAAAAGTCTGATAGAATATACGTGCTTTTCACTACGATAGGTTCTGCGAGTAATGGATTATGTCAAGCGAGAAGATGACACTCCAACAGAAACAATTCAACCTATAAACAATTCAACCTATAAACAATTCAAAATAACTCAACACCTTTGCGGTGGTATCTGATGTTGCGATGACAATCAAGGCCAAATAGCCCAAAAAAGCGCATATTATCTTAAATCATCCATGGAAACATACATGGGAAAAGAGATTCCTTGAAAAACTTAACGATATAATTCCAAAACTTAAAACCATATTGGCTACTAGTTTAAGCGAAAAACGCACATGGATGTAAGAATTCCCTGGAAAAAACAGCCTTGGTTAAAAAAAAAAAAATTAACAACAATGAATTGGATAATTATACAAAAAGGCAACTGCGTGTAATACAGTTTTTATAATACCTTTTTAATCATTAATTTCTAACCTGACTGTATTTTGCCCATAAATACAAGCCTCAATTGTAATCACAAGACACTTTTGTTAGGCAAAGAAGGGCTCATTAGGTCTTTCTATAAACAATAAACAATTTTGCCAAATTAAGGTGGCTCCCTAAACTATTTACGGATAAACCTCCTTTCAGATCCAAGAAAGCAGGTAAATTCATCGTTAAGTTTTCTCCTGAGAGATTTGCCTGTTTGGCTGAAGATATATTAAGATTAAACATCTCTTAAGGTATTTTAAAACTTTGAAAGGCGTTTAAAGTAACATGACGAGCTTTGCGCTGGAAAAAATTATGCAAATTAGCTGGCTGCACGTTCAACGTGCAGCCAGCTAATTTGCATAAGTAATTCAAGCCAAGGTTTGACGCCTCTCGGTGGCACTGAAAACTCCAGGACAGCCGATAATCGCCACAAGAAAGTAATAAAGCTCCCCTTGACTGAAATGGAAAAAACCGCAACTTCTAAACATTTTCCAGGTACAACACTACTTTTTTCGCCCATTATCCAGAAACAAAAGTCCAGAGAAATGCCTCCAAGAAACTAAGCGGGTCTAATTCGTAATAAACCAAGGGGCGGTGCGCTAAGCTTATTTTTTTCGTAGAAAAAATGCATGTCTTAAAGAAGACGACAGTCTGCATTAGGTCATTGTGAGCAAATTCACACTTGTGAATATGGTCTAACGCAACTACCGTGTAAGGATGGTAAAGAAGGGCTTAAATATATCCTAAGAGGGTATGGCTAAGAGAGATTGAAAAATTACCCTCAGGTATACACTACCAGAGTGGGTATAGAAGATATTAAAAATTAACCCTCAGGTATACACTACCTAAGAGGGCACGAAAAATTGAATTCACACTAATTAATATTAGAAGACCGCTTTTTGACTGAAAGTTGAGGAATACACCGTCAACTTATACAATCATTGTCCTTCACTAGTTCCCAAATGTCGTTGTCAAGCTCGGTTATTCTTGGCAGATATCTTTGCAATTCTCCATGATTACTCGACTCGAGGAGGATAAGTGCGTCCACGCAAAGACCCTTCTCATAGCAATTTTCTACCACTGAATTCGTGTTTTCCTAATGATAAAGCCCCATGCAATTTTAGTCATAGGACCATTCAGTCAAGGGAGGACTTTTCCCTTGCCTCGCCTAAAACCCCTTTCGGGGTTAGATACCGATGTAAGAGTATGAAAAATATCTCAAATATACCCGCTAATCGAAAATCTCTAAGCCTTGTTTTTATGACTTTCATATATTCTTAACCATTTAATCTGATGTAAGTATGTCCAAAGGGAGTGCATTTGATACCTCAGTTATATCATTAACTAAGTAATCGATTCCCTTTTCCTACACAGGAAACAAGCAACCAAAATGAGTTTACAGGTGAGATCCTTAAATTGATATCTCCCTTTCTATAAATCTAGCCATTTCATTTACAGTCGACAGGGTGATGAAGTGCCCACAACAGCTGGAGACTAAAGAAAACGTATCGTTTGCAAAATTAGTCCTCTCTTCATTGTCCTCTCAATGAAAGATAGGAGGATTTTTCTAGTCTAAACCAATGTTGTGTCCGTTGTTTAGCGGTACCAGTTGAATGGAACATTCCCAAAAGGGGAGTTACTCTTCATTGATTTATTGATGGTATGTGAATTTTTTGTTCAAATTGGTCGATACTAATGTTTTTTTTTTCGGTGCAGGCTCTATTTGAGGACAAACTCCTTCACAAGGTGCAGCGTGGCTTGTTCATCAGCAAACCAAAGTACGGAATCTTTGTCACTGCCTTCTACAAGAAAGATCTTCCTGTAAATGACCTCACTATTCGGGACCGCATTTTGGATGCTGTGCGTGACGTCGTCAACTATGCCCTGGAGTTGGAGGAAGCTAAAGGAAACGGTAGGATAGAAAGTTTAGCCATATAAATCATGTAGCGCTCATCCAAATAAATTATAAAAATTTTATGATACTATTACAAAATCCCTTTCATGAAAAATGAATTAAACATGTAGGAGAGGTTACTTAGGGAAGTAGGACACGTGACTTCTGGCCTCTGAAGCTTCCATCTTGGTATGACACATTACAAGGTCTGATGCACTTTGAATTACTTCGAAATTTGGCAATATCGAATTAAATTTTTTTGGTCCGTCCTGGCAAGAGTGACATTCTTCTCTCAGGGTTCGTTGCTGTTTAAAATAGTCGCTGAGAGTTATTTTGAGCAGTTCGTAAATCTGATATATCCTTCCTGGTTCGTCATTGCAATTTTCAGAGTCACTTACCAGGGCAATTGTGGCATTTGACCCAGACCAGTGGAGTGAATGGTATAAAGACGACCCCAAACTGGCAAATCTTGATAACCGTCCCCCGGGTAAGAAGCTTGTCCGTGACTCGCAAAAATTCCTGGACACGGGAGGAGATGTATTCTTTTTGCTTAAATCCAGCTTTTCTGGAGAAGTGGAGAAAGTTCTTCAGCGTGTTGAGAATAATATGAAACATTTTTGTGACAATTTGGATATGACTCACTCTCAGCCCCCGAGTAAGGTAAGAATTTGACCAGAACTGCTAACCATCCAAGTTTTGCACTGATAACGTTGTTGATCAAAGCAGAGCAGCAGTAATTTTTTTTCTGGAGATTCTGTTTGAATTTAAATATACTAAACGAATGTGATTCCCCGTAAAAGATTCCTCTATCTTTGAGTATCCCTTTTCACTTAATTTGTACCTCTCTTCCTCTGCCGTTTGGAGGAGATCAAAGTAATAGATACTCATTTCCATTCAGTGTCATTGAAATATTTGGTTAAAAACTTTTCATTGTGAAGGTATGAACCATAATTTCATGTGATTTGCAGGAATTGGAAGGTTGCCTTCTCCAATCCAATTCCACTGTTATGAATCTTGGTCCCTATCCCTTCTTCCTCCCTTCACCCCCTCCTCCCTCTTTTCCACCGACGGCTACATCTGAGATTAAGCATGTCTTAGCTTGAGTCGAGAGAGGAAAGCACCTTAAAACTACCTTTGAGTATGAGACTCTATTTTTAGTTAACTGGTGATTGACAAATAGATCCCTGTGACCTGTTGTTGTATTTTATTGTTTCCTCAGCGGATCATCCAAAATTCCTTTACTGATGGATTAGCAAATCCCTGTGACGCAGAGAGCATCAAGAATTACATTGTCAAGAATGAAGGAGCGTTGTCAGGATACCCTGGATCATGCTACCTTCTGGCACAGAAGTTTGAATTCAACTGGACGGTCCTCGGAAACATGGACAAAGTAATTAGATGAAATTCTCTTGCTTTAGACCCTTGACTGTCTTCTGAAAATGAGAGAATATCAACCTTTTCGAGCCTTTTCATTGTAAGTTGTCAGCATTAAAAACAAAACTAACCATGGAATCGGTTTATATTAAAAAAAAGGTTTTCTTTTGAAGCGATAGGTAGATTCTTTTGGAACGCCGGAGAAAAGAAACCAAGGAAATACCTTTAAATCAAATCGAAATTTATAGTCTTAGCTTTGGTGTCTCAGGTCCTGACTCATCAATTATATAAATGTTTAAAATGTGACAGATTCAAAGAGGGGACATGATCGGGAGGAAAAGTGGCACAGACACAATCATTTGCCACACGGACAAACGTGCTCACATCTCACGCGTGCATGTGGAACTCGACGTTCCACCAGTGAATGGTCTTTTGAGGCATAAGCGCGTTTTTCGGGTTTCAATGCCCTACGGCCGAGCGGACCTACCAAGCCAGGAAGAAGGGTTGATGTACATGCACTGCTGCAACAATACGGAAGTTTTCAAGACCATTCTGGCAAACATCGCTGGTAATGACAAGCATTCTAAACTTGGTGACGTAACCGTTGATAGCTTGATCAGCGCAGTCCGCCCAGTACAGGGAACCTTCTATTATGTGCCGAGCGCAGAAGAGTTGAAGTTATCCACTATCAAGGAACGAAGGTAAGACAGGTGTTCACTTATATTTCAGGTTTTAGAGAACTGATAAAATTTACGATATATTTTACGGACTATCTTGGGGTGGAAGGGGGGTGAGGAAAGAGAGTTTTGATATGAGTTTATTCTATTTTCCCAGTGATCCCAAAGGCCAGTGCTGTGGCTGCATTGATACTTTTGAACGCGCAATTGGAAATGTTTTTTACTGTTATTGATAATTATGCAGAAAATGTAGGCATCTAAACGTATACATTGGGTTCAAAATTTTTTCATGCTGAGAATAATTTGCAATTAATTTTTTCAGTGCAGAAAATTAAATTTTCATTAGTCTTGGCACTACCGCTCAGTAACGAGTGTTGGGGTCTCCAAAGTAATGTTCCCAACTTCTTATGGTTAGAGAGCTCTTGCAAGATTCCATCTCAGCCACATATCACAAACCACACTGCTGATGAGATAGAATAAGAACGAGATGTTAAAAAAACGCATAAAGAACACTAGAAAAATGGGAGATGTTAGTTTACAAAGGAATCATACTACATTCCTTTACTTTAACAGAATTTTTTGCTCTACAGGTTTCAAATCATAGATTTTTGGAACATACGAAGCCCATCAAACGAGTACCTGTTTTACAATCAGAAGGAATACCTCCACCGTATGACAACCGGTGGATACCACCCCGGAGACCCTCCAAGTAACCGAGTCCTTGGCCTGTTAGACTACGGCTTTCAGCAATGGAACGACCAATGGTACAAACGTCGGGAAATGCCTAAAATTCCGCACCTCTTCACGATGTTAAAGCCTACAAAATTGAGCAAGGTGAAAGAAGCGTCTGTCATGATACGGAAAGGATGGGCTACAAAGGTGTCGCTAGGACGCCTGTTTACCACAAACAAAGTGCAAAAGCTGCGTGCTTCAGAGCAGCCATTCTTCGGTTGTAAGGCCGACTTTTTCAACCTTCACCCAGACGAGATCATAGTGGGAAGGATGCCCAAATGCTTCTCCCTAGGTCTTGGCAAGGCCGTGATGCCCTATCTCCATGAGTACGAAGTAATTCCAGCCTTCTACAAGGGTCTGAGTGAGGCAGCCGGAATGGGGCATGTGGTTCCTGATTACGAGAGGCTGGTACAGAATGGCCTGGGAAAAATGATAGAGGAATTGAAAACCGAGAAAGGAAAAACTGCAGAGAAGCAAGACTTCATAACTGCCTGCATCCTGGCTTTGGAAGGGATACAGAAGTACATGAGGAACTTTGGATTTTTGGCTGGTTACTGTGCCGACAACAGTGGCTTCGCGATATCTGAGGCTCAGAAACAAAACTTAAAACAGGTAAGACTCGGAGATTTTTTTAAATATCGGGGTCAAGAGCCTATTAAGCCTTTTAAAACTTAAAATTCATCGATCCGCATGGCTCGAGGTGGATGCTTCATCCAAACCTGTAGCAGTAGTAATAAGTAAAATTCAATGCAATGGGAGAAATCCCGAAAGCGTAGTCCTTGCCGGAGACTTGAGTTCATGTGATGTCTAAAAGTATGATATATATATTGTCAACGCCGTGGATTCTTTAGAATCCTGTAAGATTAACTACTTTATTAATCCTACCTGCCTTCGAGGTGAAAGCGGTCTATGGGGACATCTGTTTTAATATAGTGAGAGTTTTCAGCACAGCGGATAGTAACAAACATGAAGAGGGAGGGCCTTGGACTTTACCTGAGAGAAATTTTGGTTTCCAAAAGCAACATTGACTTTTTTGCGAAATATATTCAAGTTAAAGCAAAATAATTAATCTCTCTTAAACAGATAGAGACAAGAATGAAGAAGATTTCAACCGATCGTCCAAAGACGTTTGTTGAAGCTGTTCAACTGTTATACTCATATCACTGCTGTTTGCACCTCATTGGAGAACCAACATCTATTGGACGTCTGGATCAAATCCTATTGCCGTTCCTGCCGGGTACATCTGCTGAAGACGCCCAGGAAATCATTGACTGCCTGTTTGTCAAACTCTGTGAACATGCTCATGTCAACTCGCGCCTGTTGAATGATTTGGGTACTTGGGGTATGACAGCAGTACCGTACGCTTCCACAGGGATGTTTCCCAACGGTGACACCATCAACCAATGGGTTCAGCAGGTGAGCTGAGGATTCTGGTATTTCAGTACTCTTTTTCGACGTCAAGGTTAAATTTGTCATGCTAGTGTTATGATGTTATGACTCTACTGACCTTTCCGACCTTTTACGGTCCTAAATAATCGCCGTTCTGCCATTCTTTCTTTAAATTTCGTAGTATCTTACTTCCAGTTGATTACCGACATAACGTCTTACTTCTACCTTCTAGCTTACGTTTAAAAAAATATGCGAAGAATTCACCAAATCCTTTGTTCTCCCTCGAATTACAGACTTCAGAATTCACTCATTTTTCTATTCTCTCTTAAATTTTAGGCAACAGAGCTACAAGAAATTTGTCTAAAATCCGTTCACTGATGATTGTAGGTCTTGCTTTTTAGATCACTGTAGGCGGTTACAAGGCAAATGACGCAGCAGAGCCAGAATGTGGTTGCAATGACGTGACAATCATGTGCCTGAAAGCCTCACGTAGGCTTCCTCTTAATGCCCCGTGTTTGTCCCTTCGAGTACATAAAAATATGCCGCAGGAGGTACGAAGAGCGAATTATCTATCTATCTGTCTGTCTGTCTGTCTGTGCATATGTATATGTAAACATAAGGAATAAACCCAATGTGAACAACCACCAATGAGGTAAGAATATTAAAACGGAACTTGGAGAAAAAGAATAACACGGCCTTCAAGTAATTAAGTGGAATAAATTAATGCTGCATTTGCTGGAATATGGACGAGCGGCCGCATGGCCTCTGTTAGGATTAACATCATCCAGTTGACTAAGTCCTTATTTGTACTTAATCAACGTACTATTAATGTGGTAAAGTATAAACTATCTTATGTTGGTTGTAAATTATATTGCCCTTGTGCCCAGCTGGAGCTATACAGCTTTAGTCCTTAAGGGTGATACGTGCGCCACTTAAAACTGCTTACAATTGTCAATGAAGAGAAAGTCGTCTTAGTTGTATGATTCGACTATTTTTTTTTAATGTAAACAGGTTCTCGAGGAGGCCGCTAAAGCGATTCTAAGTGGCGGGGCCCATCCACTTTTGTCCCATGATGAACACCTAATTCAGGGCCTTCTAGAGGCTGGAGACGCTACAGACGTGCCAGTGAGCCTGAAAAGCGCACGGAATTACTGTTGTGACGGTTGCTACGAGCCAATATTTCCAGGAGAGACAGACTTCTCCCTGGCTTCTGTGCCACTGTTACAAGTGCTTGAAATGACAATCAACCATGGCTCAACGTACTTGCTCGCTGGGCCAAAGTATTTGGAGGGTGTACCACAGTCTCTGCCAACAGAACATGCGGAAGAGATTAACAGCTTTGATAAGGTAAGGTCCTTCTTTGTATTCTCTTTCACGTTAATCTTCTCTAAGAGGGGAGGGGGGCCGGAGTGCTTTCATCCCCTGCGTTGCTTTCGCTGTGAAACACACTCTGTTCCAGAAAGAAAGCGAAGGTTAGGAGTTGAGCATAATTTTCTATGTTCAGTGGTTATCAATCCAACATCTTTAGCAAGAATAAAAATACAACGGAACATCCATTCAGACCAGTTTGGTAAAATGTCTTTTAGAACACGGGCTTCCCTCTGTCCCCTCCCGTCGGTAAATAAAAGGAATTGATGGAGATCTCTCCAATGATATGCCTCGCTTTGCCTGCAAATATTTGGAAACGATACTTGTGCTGGAGAAATGTTTTGTGGACGACATAGTTTGTCATTTCTCTCCCTTATTTAAATGTTTATTGATTGTTCTTCAGGTCAAAGAGATCTTTGCCACGCACCTTAATGTGCGAACTGGGTACAACCTTTTCTTTCTGCTTCTCAACTATGGCAACATTGTGCAGTACTCTCCTAGTCCTCTGCTCTCTTCCCTCATCCGAGGTTGCCTTGAAACACAGCGGGACATTTATAACGGTGGTGCTAATCACACACTTGTTGGCGTCCAATTCATCTCTTTTTCCAACACTGTCGACGCTCTGTACGCCATCAAAAAGCTTTGCTTTGATCGCGACTCGGCTCTAATTTCCTTGGCCGAGTTAGTTCGGTGCCTCAAGTGTGACTGGGGATACAACATGCAAGAGCCATTCCATGACGAGATTTCTGGCACAACCCGAGGTCAGCGGCTGTCGGACACGTACAAGGCAGTACGCGAGACAGCGATTAACTTGCCAAAATTTGGAACCAGTGCTGGTGCGGAGAACAAAGACATCCAAGAAATTACTAGGCGAGTTGAATTTGGAAGCCCCTAAGAACAGTTTGATATTCTCTTAACTTTATCGTTGACTTATATTTTACAATTTTATGAGGCAAGTTCGTCCAAAATCACCAAAGACGCGTGTAGTCCTCTCGCATTATGATGTGAGATAAAGAAAAAAAAATTTCTTTATTCTTACTTTGTCTTCACTGATTATTAACTATCATGACGTCGTTGTCTATTCGCTACTAACTGGTCATGGTCAACGTGTCATTCAGTGTTTATTAATAAGGAT
The DNA here is from genome assembly GCF_036669915.1 of Pocillopora verrucosa. Classification (NCBI taxonomy): domain Eukaryota; kingdom Metazoa; phylum Cnidaria; class Anthozoa; order Scleractinia; family Pocilloporidae; genus Pocillopora; species Pocillopora verrucosa. Next base: position 3,453,153 of record NC_089323.1, read on the forward strand.
GTCACGAGAAGGAAATTGAACCAATGTCTCTCCGAGTTAATGCGAACTCTTTAAGAGATGGACTTTATTGTTTGACAAAACGAACACGTCGTGTATCATTACTGCTTTAGGATTAAACAGGTTGCCTCTCATCTTAGCACCTTTTTTGCTTAAGAAATTTTTATAATTTTTGCAGTTGGCTTGCAGAACAAGTTACAACAGTTGTAAGTAAAGTATCCCGCCCGAGTCCGGAAGCTCATCAACCCCTACTCGAGTTGATTGACAGCCTAAAAAAAAAGTACTCGATGCCAGGAGCACCATGGGATGTACTGCTGCCGACAGGATCAGGGACATTTGAAGGATACGTTGGCTGGGGAGCAGGATGTGGGGCTTCAGCTGATGGTCGGCGATCAGGCTCACCCATAGCCTCCGATTTCGGTGCTGCTACCACGCCTCTGGATAAGCCATCAATACCAAAGAGCTTTGATATCTATAAGTAGGTTTTTAAAAAAAGTATTCACTCACACACACGCACCCAAAAATTTGACAAAGGCGATATCTTATACAAAAATTGGTTCAGTTGCGGGCCTAGTGACAAAAAACGACTAGGGTTGTGCTTGTTTTTGAACAAATGATATTGCATCAGTGCGTTTTTTTCATTCAATTCCGCGTTTGAAGAGTGATTGTTGGTCGATCCGTTTACACATGCACTAAACATTCCAAGCGCAGCATTGATCTCCGCATGATCCTATTCCACCTATAAACTCTAGTACCAAACTTTTGCTAAGGTGATATAACCACCGTAAAATGACATCTGTATGAGTCGCACGACTGAAACATTTTGTTCTAGAACAAGGTCTCGTTCGTTTCCTGGCTTTCGTTTCTTTATACGTACAAGGCTTTCGTTTCATTTATATTTAGATCTTTGAAGAGCTGGGATATGCACTCTATCAACGTTGGCTTCGCAAACGGCGCAGAAATCGGTTTGAAGATTATGGAAGACTTTAAAGAGAGTGACTTGGTTGAGTTCTTAAGGAATTATGCCGACCTAAAGGGTATTGGAGGAAACATTTTAACAGGTGATTCATGCTAAACATTACGACTGAAACACTCTCCCCGAGTATACATATGTACATATGTTGAAAAAATTAATTAAGGTTATTAATTGCGCTGGTGCATGGGTTTTTTTTAAAATAAAACTTTTCAATTAGGTTGCCGATCAGAGAGAGCACAAATGTTAGAAGAGAGGGGACTCTGTTTAAAGCCAAAGGGAACCTTGTGCCTGAAGCGCAGAAACTTACGACTGACGAAGCCAGAACCCTCTTTGGTCATACAAACAAACTACAATTGAGCTAACTAGCCCAATGATAACAAGTCAAATTATATTTAGTTTTATTGGGGGGCATTGCGCTGGAGAAATTAATCTTAAGGGGGATCCCCACAAGTTAAAAAAAATAGAACAACAGTATTTTAAAAGTGATGGTTGAGCAAGTGATATGCGTCATGGTAGAGAATAACTGAGTTAATTTTTCTCTAGGGCCTGGTGCAAGCAGAGAGCATTTAATACGGTAAACACTCTAACAACTTGTTGTTTTTCTTTATAGTGACCTGTGCCAATCCTGAAACACTAACCAACGCCCAAAACAACCCAGAACAGTATGATCTCATCCGCGTTCGCACAGGGGGCTGGAGCGAGTTTTTCATTACTTTCTTCACCGCACATCAGAAACACCAGGAGAGGAGAATGTATTACCATGCTTCTTGAAGTATTGGATTCCTTGACCCATCGCCGTGTTGTGGCATATCGGTCTGTTTACTTAACGTGTGGATTTATTGAAATGAAGTTGAACGGTTTTCGCATGGTTTTCAGCAGGAAAAAGCTTATAGTTGTCGCCTTTTTCATTATAATCTCTCTATGTCAAGTTCTGAATGTAACCACAACAAATTTAATGCAAAAAGTACTGCAGTTAATAAATAGAAAACTATGATTTTGTTCCAATAGCCCATTTTCGTATTATCTTTGGCCTCATTTTCGAAGTGAGTCCTGGTGCTCACCGTTTTATATGAATAAAAGTTTTCATTCACATGCAAATTAAACTCATTTTCATAGTGATAGTGAGCTAGCCTGTTTGATGTTGTCGGGAAGAATTCCATAGGCTGGGTTCCCCGAAACAGAAACATCTATGGCCGTAACTTATTAGCTTGACAGATGGTACTTACAGTAAGTTATTGGATGAGGATCTCAAATTCCCGGTGGGTACACAGGGCTTGAGCAGTTCAGCAATGTAGCGAGGGGCCTGGTCGTTGTGGGTTAGTAGTAATATCCTGTGATTAATTCGCCGGTTAACTGGAGGCCAATGTAGCTGCTTTAAAACAGGTTTGATGCGTTCGTACTTCTTGGTACGAGTAAAACCCGGGAAGCAGCATTCTGGACATTTTGTAGGCGATCGATCAGAAATTTGGGCATTCCATACAATAACGAATTGGCATTGTCCAGCTTAGATGTAATAACTGCGTGAACTAACTTTTCGCTGTCTGCTATAGATAAACGTTCTCTTATCTTGCTGATGTTTCCAAGTTGGAAGAAGCAGGCTTTACAGTTACGGATGACGTGTTTATCTAGTATCATGTGCATATCGAAAATGGCTCCAATGTTTCTCGCAGAAGGGGATGGCTCGATCCGTTTTCCAAACACATCAATGCACTATATTACTGGGGTGGACGGTGTCGTGCACTCAAGATCAGTAGCGAAAATATGAGAGTTTGTCCGGGAATATTTACGACCGCTCTTAGGAAGTAAAAATACAGTCAAATTCTCAATGAAAAATATCTCACCTTACTTGCACAGTGCATCGCTTGTTGTTTTACTGCTTACTTTGTCATTAAGCCATTATAGCGAGTTATCCATTTCTAGGTTTCCTACTCCTTGCGTTCTTCTTGGAGCCTGGGCGTTGACCGTTTTGTAGGTTGGTAGTAGTATCTTGTAATTAATAACTGGAAGCCAGTGTAGCTGCTTTAAAACAGGTTTGATGCGTTCGTACTTCTTGGTACGAGTAAGAACGCGGGTCGTAGCATTCTGGACATTTTGTAGGCGATCTATCAGAAACTTGGTTAGTCCATACAATAAAATATTGGCATTGTTTAGCATAGGTATAATGAGTGCGTAAATCAACTTTTCGGTGATAAACATCCTCTTATCTTGGCGATGTTTCTAAGGTAGAAGAAGCAGACCCCACAGATACTCGTGACATTTTTATATAGTAGCATGTGCTTATCGAAAAGGTCTCCAATGTTTCTGTTACTGGAGGTGAACGGTATCGTGCATTTAAAATCAATAGCTTCGTCTCTTCTCTGTTTAGATTTTGTTTATTGTACACCATCCTCGCCCCTCTCTTAGCTGTAGAACCGAATTTACGAGGAGATAACATATTTAAGTCTTTCCAGATGTATTTATGTATGCACAGTCTGTCTTCATATTTGATAACGTGTTACATAAAAAAAAAATTACGACGTCTGAAAATATACCTCCTTAAAGGAGAAAAGTTGTCGTCAGCGGAGATGGATATTGTTTTTACCGAGCTGTAGCTCGCTGGAAGGATGAAATAAGCGATGAAGAACAATAGGAAATCCCGTGGTCAAGTAATAGTTTATTTGAGAAAAAAACCAAAGGTTTGTAAGCTGTCACTTTTCTTCTCGAACTCGTTTGAGGATCTTATCAGGAAAAGCAAGATCTCGAGAGCTCCGGCAGAAACTGAGGACATGTATTTAGTTGTGCATCGCTCCTTAAGCGGTCTATCTGTACCCACTCATCTCCGCAGAAGAAAGGGTTAATTTGTGAGCCGATTTTCAACGCTGGTTTGCTCTCATTGATCACAACAAAGAAGCAACATAGGTGTTAAATCACTTCATGCTGATATTTAATGCCCGTCAAGTACACCATTTCGATCTCCTGCTGCCTCGAGGTAGCTGTTGTAGCGTTCTCTCCGTATTATTAAGCCAAGAGAAAACTAGAAGTAGAATTAAACGAGTAAAAAAACTTAAAAGGCTTTATTGAGTTATTTGTTGGCGATTTATAGCTCATATCTTTAAACTTCGATACCACACGATGTCAATTTCACAATAACCCTTGCGCATGGAGAAAAGTTAATCGTTGGACTTTACTACTTATTTCATGGGTGTTAAAACAAAAACTTACACTGCCTATGTATCAACAATATCCAAATCTATTTCTGATAAAAAAGCGGCGAAAAAGCGATAATCTCTCTCCAAAATCGTAGTCTTGGACGTCGAAACAGTCTGACAACACGATATGACTGTTAATTTTTTTCTGTTGGAGGTCCCTCTTGACCTCTCCAAATTTTATCAACATGAGATTTTGCATTTTCATTGAAGATTCCCACCATATAATTTGTCTAGATATTTCCGTAAAATAAACAAAATCACGATTTTTTCATGGGTTTGTCAACATATAAAAATGAAAAAGGTTTTAAGTTGCTTTTTTATATTGAATTTTTGTTACACTCAACTCTCTTGATACCACGTTTCTTTCATAGCCACTTGAGAGGTTATAAACAGCATAATGACTGCAACTCAAGGGAATGTCTTTTGGTGCCTTATGAAAGCTCTGAGACAAATAATAATAGAGCAGTATCTATGTCTGCCTCTGATAAAGTAATCAACCAGTAGTTTCCGCGTTTTTTTACGGAAGGAATCATTGAATATGAATATTTTTTGTGTTTCCTTGTCCACTTCATCAAACGGAATGATATCACCATTATCATAAGATCATAACAAACTTGTTGGCTCACACCTCTCAAATTATCAATCATATGTTTGCACTTGTTTGTTCGATATTTTTAACATAAAGAAACCTTGTTATGAAAACAGCATTGGTACCATTACTATGTGGTACAATAAATTTGTCTTGTCTTCACCAGGAGGGGAAATAATAAGCATTCTGAATATATCCTGTGGCATATATAAATATACCTTTATAAAATTGTTTTCTTTGTCGTCATCAATGTCATAATTGGGGATATTCATCTATATGTAACACTCAAAGAAGGAAAGTTGTTCAACAAGGTAGAAGCTTGTGGTCTTCGCTGATGAGATTGACTCCAATGTTAATGCCACTGGAAAAAAAAGCCATCGGACCCCTGTTACTGGAGCTCTGAGTGGTTTGAGTAGTCTCGTGGTAAATAAGCTGATTGGTAATGGTGTTAAAACTGGTAGTATATGATACCTCACAATTGTCTGGGTATGGTGACACAATACCGAGATTTTCTAACACCAAAACAAAAATCAGATCACCAAATGGCCTTGAAAAATGGAGGTCAAGTGAGAATCGGACCCACAAGAAAACAATAGGGTGGTTTCCTTGGAACTCTTCTTGCAAGTGTTGGTATTCCTCTTTTGTTCAATGCTTTAACAGGGAAGGCTTGCAGGTTGATCCTGAACACATATCAAGGAGATCTCTTCCTGTGTATGTGCCAAAACAATCAAAATTAAGCATTGATAAAAAAGATGGTGGTTTAAATATTCTGAGACCTGAACTGTGGCAACCACCCCCATTTCTTGGCAGTTGGATTGATAATCCGATTAGTATGGGGTTAAAAAAGTAAATAAAAAGAACAACAAACAAAAAAGCAAAAAAGGGAAAGGAATACTAGTGGGCAAAAATTACCATTCAAAAGCATTCCAATTCTGATATCAGTTCTCTGAGATTCTTTGATAAACCATTGTTTAATATTGATTTGTTAGCTTGAATCAAAGATCTGGGATAAAGATTTTCAGAGGGGTATATAGCAGAGAAAATGTACCCGCAGAGATTGCCAAAAAAGAATGTGGGAGTATCAATCTTGAAACTGAAATTGGTAAAGGTACACATTGGGTCTGTTACAGAAATACAGAAAGTATTTGTGAATATTTTGATTTATTCGGTCTGACAATGCCACAAGAAGTGAGAAAGCATTTGAATACAGCTGGAAAGCAGTTGATCTGTTTATCCGATAAGATCCAAGAAAGAAACAGTATTCTTCGTGGATATTGTGTTTATATTATCTGAATGAAGGACAGAAAGGAGTGTCCCCTCTTGACACCATTCATAATGTGAATTTTAATCTAATAGATCCTAAAGTAAATCACAGACTCATCATAAATTATTTTAAAAATATATAATGATATTATATGGTTAACTCTATTGCGTGAAACAAAAGAAAGAGACTAATATCTATGGGTTGACAAAGGTAAGGAGTTCTGTAATAAACATCTCAAAGAGTTAGTGGACAAGCGTGACACGACAATATACTAAAGAGAAAATGAAGGAAAAAGACAGTGTTGTTGAAAGATAGAGTTGAAAAATAAAACAGAGAATGTGGAAACAGTTTACAATTTAGGTAAAATAAAGTATTTAGACATGCTACCTGAAATATTAAAACAGTATAGTAACACAAAGCACTCAAACATTTAAATGACACCAGTAGAAGCAAGTAAAAAGAAGAATGATATCAGAATCATAAAGACTGTAGATATGGGTATAAGTTTGCAATTGTCTGCTGTTATGATAAATACAGCAAACCAGTTCAGTATATAGAGGAGAAAATGCAGTTCACAATTTCATGGTAAATATGCTAATTGCAGCTGAATCATGTAAAAAAACCAATGAAGAAAAATTTTAATAAACCCTTAGAAATAGCTAAGACGAAGAAAGCTTTAAGAAAGCTGATGAATGTCGTATTTGTGATTAAAAATGTTTTGACAAAGATATTAAAGTGAGAGATCATTGTCACATAACTGGAAGATAAAGATGATCGGCTCATCAACATTGTTGTGCCAACATTTTAAATTAAAGGCTGAAAAAATCAAGGTACCCACTGTCTTCCATAATTTATGATGATATGACAGTCACTTCATTATGTAAGAGATTGGTGAAATGGCTGAAAAAGCATACATAAAAAAGCAAAAAAGGTGAAGAAAAAGAGAAGGAAATAAATGTAATACCAAAAAACATGGAAAATATATCGCTTTCATGTTAGGGTAGCATTTTGTGCTTCTTTAAAGTTTCCAATTTATGAGCTCTAGTCTTGATAAACTGGCAGGCAATCTGCCTGATGAAGAAACAAAAAAGGAATTTTTCCATATGATTATATGAGCAGTTCTAATAAATTTAATGAAAAAATAATAACATTAAAAAATTACCAAACAAGGGGATTTTTACAGCTTTCTGAATAATGATCACATATCTGACGATCAGTATAAACATGCAAATTAAATTATTTGGAACACATTTAATCTCAAAATAATGGGAGATTATCATGATTCACATTTGAAGTCAGACATTCTTCTCCTTCCCGAATTAATTAAAAAAATTTCAGAAAGAATTGTCTGAAATTCTATAAACTCGATGCTGATCACTATTTACAAGTCCTGGTTTGAGTTGGGATGTTATGTTGAAAATTACCAACATCAAACTAAAGCTGATGACAGATATTGATATGTTTCAATTCATCGAAAAAGGAATGCAGGGTGGTATTTCATATACAGCCAACAGACATTAAACAGAAAATAATAAATACATGAAAAATTATGATGAGAAAACGCCCTCAAAGTATATTATGTATCTTGATGCTAATAATCTGTATGGTTGGACTTTGAGTCAGTATCCTCCAACTGGTAAATTTAAATGGATGACAGAAAAAGAAATTGAAAAAATCAACTCAGCAAATTAGGTAAAAGACAGTGATAAAATTCTAATATTGGAAGTTGATCTTGAATATCCTAATGAGTTGCATGAGATGCCTAATGACTACCCACTTACTGAAGAAAGGAGAACTATGGAGAACATTTGCAAAGGAGTAGATTTAAAACTTGTAACTGATGAATAAAATATTTAAAAATATGTCTCGAAGCAAACTTTTGGATCATCAAAAATATTTAAACAGAATCTAGTAACTGTTCATAAGATCAAAGAATCAATTACTATGATTTCCATCATAATTGTATTAAAACGAAGCATAACAACAAAGAAAGATTACTTTTCACCGACAGAGACAGCCTAACATATGAAATCGAAACCAAAGATGTGGATAGAGACTTTCGGAATAATGTAGACAAATTTGATCGAAGCGATTATCCAGACAACTCTCCATATTTTGATAAAATCAAGCAAGAAAGTGATTGGAAAATTTAAAGACGAGGCTTCTGGTGTACAAATATTTGAATTGTCGGTCTAAGATTAAAAATGTACTCTTACATGAAAGGTCGTGAAAAAAGGAACAGAACAGCTAAAGGAATTAAAAGATTGTCATCAAGAAAGACGTCAAGCATAAAGAATACAAAAACGTATCATTTAATAACAAACAAATGCATCATAAAATGAAAACTATCAGAAACTACAATCATCAACTCGGAAGCTATGAACTAAATAAAGTGTCACTCAGCTGCTTTGATGATGAGCGATACATTCATGAAGATGGTATAACATCTTACGCTTATGGACATCACAAAATCCGAAAGTAAACATCACTGACAAACTTCAATGACGAACTTTACTGACAAACTTTACCGATAAACTTTACTGACAAACGTTACTGGTAATCTTTCTTTAAAAAACAGCTTTGAATATGTATTTGTAAAGATCACCTGATCTCACGAGACTTTCACATGACCGGAGAACAATAGCAATCTGATGACGCATTTCCGCGGTAAAGCCCCATGTTGTATTACGTCATTGTCTTCCCTGTTTTCTGAGAATGTCACGCAATGGAAAATTGATGTGAGATCATAGCGCTAGTCTCCTACTGCATAGAAAAATATATAAAAAGATTTCATCACATAGAAAGTAGTATAGTGAGTTGGCGTTGTAGAAGACCTCTTCTTCGAAGTGATCTGGTACCGTCAACTACTATACTTCTGACATCCTTCTTTTGTAGCATTATAAATTCAACTTTGAACTTTGCGTCGATTTAAACTGGAGATGGGGGAAGAACTTTCGAAACATATCTTTCAAGCTTAAAAGTGTTGTGTCCTCTGTCAACTGACGCAGAAGACATCTGTTGCTATGTTAGTATTATAAAAGATATCAAAATTAATTAGGATATTGCCTCTGCAAGTAGACAATACGCTGTTGTCGCCGTTGTTTTTTTTTATGAAAACGTATAACCACTGTCTATTACTTTCTCAAATTTTGTCATAGTTTTGATTAACTGGTAACAGAACTTCGTGTCCTCCAATTCTGTCTGAAATTCTACTCGTGGTTAACTAAATTGGACACCAAATTGGACTCGAAAATCGGTCTCGCGGTCGTCCGAATTTGAATATGAAATCACTTGTACAATTACAGACCGAGGTGGACTCTACTCTATCCTGTTATCATAATTATTACACCTCCCCGTGGGCTATAAAGTAATCAGTACAGCAACTAACCGATATAATCGATATTGGTTTTCAAGGTCAGCTGATAAATTATTGTTGGTTATTAAACTATTTTACAGGCTATCGAAATAATCGCCTTTCCAGCCCCATACATCTCAAAAATTTTAGTAGTAATTACATGTCCTTCCTATGTTGAAAAACAAATGGCAGGCGCAAAATTGAAAGGGACAAATTGGTTCCAGTCAGATGATTCTGCCATCCCTCCACCCTCCTTATTTGGCCGTACTTTACTTTAACCTAGACACCCCCGGGGTATTAATGAAATAAAACTACTGTAATTAATTAGTAGTTATTATTTTTTTTAAGGTCAGCTGAGAGATTATAGATATGTATCAAAAAAAATATAGTCATTTACTTTACATCAAAATGCCAATTCTCCTTCCTTATCAGAAGAGTGGTACCATCACCTGATGTTGGTCGTAAACATGACGTAATAAAGCATTCATATTTAGCGGGAGTGTCGATTGTTCCTAGGCGGCGCGTACACGGATTCCTTTCAGGTCGCTCGGACAGTCACAAAATTAGGCAAGTATCCACATTTCCACGCTTAAATTTTATCTAGCCTTTTTTTGATCGATCGAGATTATAGCTCAACTTCTTTTAAGATTCGATTTTTGTTTTAAACTCGATTTCGTTGTGTTCACACCCTTCTACCGAGTTTGCTTCAAAAGTATGATTACTGGATGCTATTATTCCTTTCTGAGTTGAAAAGGAGTTTTGGTTGCAAAGTTTAGCTTGAAAATTATTCAGTGAACATTTCGAACACATTTACGGCTTGCTCGCAATTAGTGTAAGAGCCACACCCGACTGCAGTCTGCAAACATGTTTTGCTCAATATGACTGGAGCGAAGGTCTGCAGAGTTGGAGAGTACAGTGCGTAAAACATTGCACACAGAGCAAGTTTTTTACGTGCCGCAGTCCAGTCAATGACAGAAAACAATTTTTGCTAAACAGAAGCCCATTGCGAACATTTCATCGCTTTCAACTCAGCTGGTAGAATGTACTTGCTTTCACAACGCTTGGTTCTGCGAGTAATGGATTAGAAAATGCAAATAAGATCACGTACAGAGGAGCAGTTTCTGACAGGACTCTCGAAAAGATTTGCCCTAGTGATTGGGATTACGTCAAGCGAGAAGATAACACTCCAACAGAACCAGTAGTATAACAGTCGGCGGTATCAGATCTCTTTGAAAAAGTGATCTTGCACAAACGCCAACTCTTTATACTAATTTCCATAGGATGGAATTATTTAATGGAATCATTTGATGGCACCGTTTTATAATATCAAAGCGTTGGAATACTATAGGAGACTAGCAATTTTTCCATTGCGTGACATTCTCAGAAAAACAGGAAATTAATAATGTAATACAACCGCGAAATGAGTCGTCAATTGCCATTGGCATGGGTCGTACATGGTAAATTTTTGCGAGAATCGGTTAACTTTGCGGCCTAAAATCTGTCATCGGGGGACATTGCCTGGTAGGACCCCAACTTTTCCGGTTGGCAAAAATCTTAAAAATTCTGCTGGGCAGGCAGAACTCAGAAAACTCGAGCTGAAAAATAAAAATCACAGCGGTAACTGTGAATGCTCGTCAATAAATAAAAATCTAAAAGAAGAGTTGTGATAAAATTAATCGAACACGCGATATTGCCTTAGCTCGTGCTCTTTCTTTACCATGGACAGACGTGGATTTTACAACCATAAAAATCCGTCGCAGTTCCCCGCTCTTTTCGGTGACACCGCCAAATTTACTATACCAGACCACAAGCAAGTATCAGAAGAAGATGAAGATGCTTGTTGATTATATTTGATTATGAATTAATTTAGTGAATGACTGTAATATAATCTTATGAACTGATTTTTTACGCAATGGCCAGAATTGCTTAGGGTTATACTATTTTTTTTTCATTTATCATGTGCAATTACGGATGCAGTATTTAAGAATTTCTCTCATGTTATCTCCATCCCTGATAACATTGTGCCCAGCATTGGGACAAGGGTCGTCGTCATCATTGTTCTTTCCCTCCCAGTTGTTCCCATCAGATGCAAAGGTTGTGGATAACTGCACAGGCTATAGCATTTTTAATTGCAGACTCAATACTACCATTTAATTGTTTCTGTAGTATTTTCCATCGACTCTTCAGCAAACCGAATGCACACTCGCCTTTCACTCGCGCAGAAGAAAGTTCGTTGTTGAGGTTAATTTCATCGCGATCTCTCGTACCTCTTGGCTATGGTTTCATATGGTATTGAAAAAGATTTGCAGTCTAGTAAATGTGAGAAAAATTTCTTTACTAACAATTTTTTTTTTGAGAACATTTCATCGCTTTCAACTCAGCTTAAATGTCTGGTAGAATGTACGTGCTTTTCACCACGCTTGGTTCTGCGTGCAATGGTCAGAACATGCAAATATGATCACGTACAAAGGAGCAGTTGCTAATAGCACTCTTGAAAAGATTTGCTCGATTGATTGGTTTTACGTCAAGCAAGGAGATGACACTCCAATGGAGCTAATTCAACCAATAATAGTTAAAGATAATTCAACACCTCTGCGGTGGTATTCAAGTTGATATGCGCTTTAAACTTGTCATAACAACTTAGGCCAAATAGCCCAAAAAACGTATATTATCTTAAGTCATCAATGGAACTTTACGGCAAAAATTAGAGCTTCCCTAGAAAAAAAAGCCACTGTCAAAAAATTCAACAGCAACGGACTCAATAATTATACAGAGGCAACTGCGCGTAAATAACTTTTTAATCATTAATTTTTTCTCTGTTAACCTCTTTCCAGTCAGGCGTAGAAGGCCTGTGGATATTATGGGTATAGTTTTTGGAAACCTTGGGGTCCGTTACATAAAAACTGTATAATTTTGTAACGTTTTAATACACCTTTTTTAAATGATAATCGTGCGATCGCATTTAGCCCGTTATGTTTGCCAATCAAAATTTTTAAACCTCGTGCAATGTTCTCGTCCAGATCTCGCGCGATCAAAAACCTTATGGAGCCTGCCCAGAATACTACAAAGGTAATTTGATCCAACGTTTCCCATAAAATGGTGACCCCTCTGTGATTTCATGCGATGACCGCTGAAAATTTGGGATGATATTTCCGACCATATAGCCCAGAAAAACCTGTATGATGTGAAATAATTCGTGGTAGCAGACGTGTGAGAAAAGATTTCTTAGAAACACAACCATGGCAAAAAATAAAAAAAGAAAGAGAGAAGGCAATAATGAAGGAAGATAAGTGCGTCCAAAGACCTTTCTGATAACGATTTTCTGCCACTGAATTCAGGTTTCTCAATGATACAAACGTCATACAATCTAATCACAAGACCATTTGATCAAGGGAGGACTTTTCCCTTGTTCCTCCCCTCAGGACTTTGGGGTTTAGATGCCGATGTAAAAGTATTAATAATATCTCAAATATAAGTGCGAATCGAAAACATAAAATCCTTGTTTTTATATTCTGATTTAAGTATGTCCAATGGGAGTACGCTTGATATCTCAGTTATATCATGAACTTAGTAATCGATTTACTTTTCCTATGCAGGAAACAAGTTATCAAAATGAGTTTGCAGGTGAGATCCTTTCATTGATATCCCCTTTTCCATCAATTTGTTTAGAAGTAGCAACTGAATGGAACATTCCCAAAAGGAGAGTTACACTTTATTGATGGTATGTGATTTTTGTTCAAACTCGTCAATACCAGTGTTCTTTTTCTGGTCCAGGCTCTTTTTGAGGACAAACTCCTCCACAAGGCGCAGCGTGGCTTGTTCATCAGCAAACCAAAGTACGGAATCTTCGTCACTGCCTTCTACAAAGAAGATCTTCCTGTAAATATCTTCACTATTCGGGACCAAATTTTGGATGCTGTACGTGACGTCGTCAACTACGCTCTAGAATTGGAGAAAGCTAAAGGAAACGGTTAGAAAGTTAAACTATAAGGAGGTCATTTTCAAACCAAACAATGAAAAATGAAAAATAGATTAAACATGTGGAAGATGTTATATAAGGAAGTAGCACACGTGACTTCTGGCCTCTTGATGTGACTCATTGGAAGTAGCACACGTGACTTCTGGCCTCTTGATGTGACTCATTGATGTGACTCATTGAAAGGTCTACTGCACTGTGAATTACTTCCGACCCTCCTTAGATGCTCGTGTTGCACTCTTTTCTAAGTTGTCAGACAGACTTTTAAAAATATGACTGACTCAAAAACTAGCATCGCTCAATACCTCAGCATTTTTTCTTACGAATTACAAGCCTTTAGGAACGGCAAACTTAACTGCTGTGAGGGATGAAATTGGGCAATATCGAGTTAAATTTTTTTTGCCCGTCCTTCCAAGGGTAATATTTCTCTCTCGGTGTTCGTTGCTGTTTAAAATGCGTACTTCGGACTTCGACAAAACCATATAGTCACGGAGAGTTATTTCGAGCAGTTCGTAAATCTGAGACAAAACTGTATATCCACCCTGGTTTGTCATTGCAATTTTCAGAGTCATTTACCAGGGCAAATGTGGCATTTGACCCAGACCAGTGGAGTAAATGGTATAAAGATGACCCCAAACTGGCGAATCTTGATAACCGTCCCCCGGGTAAGAAGCTCGTCCGTGACTCGCAAAAATTCCTGGACACCGGAGGAAATGTGTTCTTTTTACTTAAATCAAACTCTGTCGGGGAAGTGGAGAAAATTCTTCAGCGTGTTGAGAATAATATGAAACCTTTTTGCGACAAGTTGGATGTGACCCACTCTAAGCCCCCGAGTAAGGTAAGAATTTGTTGACTGTTTTTCTGAAAAAAAAAGAGACACATCATCTTGTTAAAAGGGTAAAGGAGGAAGGTAATTTAACTCTTGCTTGAGGCACTAACCAAAAATGGAAACGAGTTTTTCGCACTAATCCATTTATGGGCTAGAACTGCTAACAAGATCATATATTTGTTTTTGCGCGGATGGCGTTGTTCATAAAAGCGGAACAACAGCCATTTTTTTCTGGAGTCCTCGTTTGAATTTAAATGTACTATACAAATGTAATTACCGTGTAAGATTCCTCTTTCTTTAAGTGTACCCCATTTCATTTACTTTGTACCTCTCTTCCTCTGCTTTCTGAAGGGGACTAGAGTGATATCTAGACCTATTCATTTCAGTGTCATTGAAATATTTGGATAAAAACTTTTCATTTTGAAGGTATGAACTATAATGTCATGTGACTTGCTAGGAATTGAAAGATATTGTCTTTTCCGATCCAACTCCTTTGTTATGAACCCTGCTCTTATCCTGTCTTCCTCCCTCCCTTCCCCCTTCTCCAACAACGGCTGCTTCGGAGATTAAAGTATATCTTAGCTTGAGTCGAAAGAGAAAAACGCCTTAAAAAATATTCTTTGTATGAAAGTTAGATCTCAATTTTTAGTGATTAACAAATGCATCTACCATGCCCCTGTGACCTGTTGCTGTATTTTATTGTTTCCTCAGCGGATCATTCAAAATTCCTTTATTGATGGAGTAGCAAATCCCTGTGACGCAGAGAGCATCAAGAATTACATTGTCAAGAATGAAGGAGCGTTATCAGGTTACCCTGGATCATGCTACCTTCTGGCACAGAAGTTTGAGTTCAACTGGACGGTCCTCGGAAATATGGACAAGGTAATAACATGAAATTCTCTTGCTTTCGATCCTCGATTGTCTTCTAATAAGTAGAAATATTCACCTTTTCGAGCTTTTTCATTTTAAGTTGTTACCATTAAAAACAAAACTAACCCTGGAATCAGTTCATATGAAAAAAAGGTTTTCTTTTGAAACGATAAGTAGATTCTTTTTGAAACGCCGGAGAAACGAACACTAGGCGATAACTTTAAATCCTATCAAAATTTATAGTTTTAGCCTTGGTATCTTAGATCTTGACTCATCAATGATATAAATTTTTACAATGTGACAGATTCAAAGAGGGGACATGATCGGGAGGAAAACTGGCACAGACACAATCATTCCCCACACGGACAAACGTGCTCACATCTCACGCGCGCATATAGAACTCGACGTTCCACCAGTGAATGGTCTTTTGAGGCATAAGCGCGTTTTCCGGGTTTCAATGCCTTACGGTCGAGCAGACCAACCAAGCCAAGAAGAAGGGTTGATGTACATGCACTGGTGCAACAATACTGAGGTTTTCAAGACCATTCTGGCAAACATCGCTGGTAATGACAAGCATTCTAAACTTGGTGACGTAACCGTTGATAGCTTGATCAGCGCAGTCCGCCCAGTACAGGGAACCTTCTATTATGTGCCGAGTGCAGAAGAGTTGAAGTTATCCACTATCAAGGAACGAAGGTAAGACAGGTGTTCACTTATATTTCAGGTTTTAGAAAACTGATACAACGATATCTTTTACGGACTGTCTTAGGGTGGGAGGGGAGGGGAGGGGAGGGGAGGGGGGTGAAGAAAGAGAGTTTTGAAATGAGTTTATTCTATTTTCCCAGTGATCCCAAAGGCCAGTGCCGTGGCTGCATCGATAATTTTGAACGAGCAATTGGAAATATTTTTACTGTTATTGATTACTATGCAGAAAATGTGAGCACCTAAACGTATACATTAGGTTCAAAATTTTTTCATACCAAGAATAATTTGTTATATTTTTTTTAGTACAGAAAATTATGGCTTTATTAGTTTTGGCACTACCGCTCAGTAACGAGTGTGGTAGTCTCCAAAGTTACATTCCCAACTTCTGATGGTCAGAGAGCTCATGCAAGATTCCATCTCAGCCACACATTACAAACCACACTGCTAATGAGAAAGAATGAGAACGAGATGTAAAAAAGAGCAAAAGAACTCTAGAAAAATAGGAGTTGTCAGTTTACAAAGGAATAATGGATTCTTTTAGTTTCACGGAATGTACTCTTGCACTCCAGGTTTGAAATATTAGATTTTTGGAACATACGAAGTCCATCAAACGAGTACCTGTTTTACAATCAGAAGGAATACCTCTACCGTATGACAACTGGCGGATACCACCCCGGAGACCCTCCAAGTAACCGAGTCCTTGGCCTGTTAGACTACGGCTTTCAGCAATGGAACGACGAATGGCACAAACGACGGGAGATGCCTAAAATTCCGCACCTCTTCACGATGTTAAAGCCTACAAAATTGAGCAAGGTGAAAGAAGCGTCTGTCATGATACGGAAAGGATGGGCTACAAAGGTGTCACTAGGACGCCTGTTTACCACAAACAAAGTACAAAAGCTGCGTGATTCAAAGCAGCCATTCTTCGGTCGTAAAGCCGACTTCTTTAACCTTCATCCAGACGAGATCATAGTGGGCAGGATGCCCAAATGCTTCTCCCTAGGTCTTGGCAAGGCTGTGATGCCCTATCTCCATGAATACGAAGTAATTCCAGCCTTCTACAAGGGTCTGAGTGAGGCAGCCGGAATGGGGCATGTGGTTCCTGATTACGAGAGGCTGGTACAGAATGGCCTGGGAAAGATAATAGAAGAATTGAAAACCACCGACAAAGGAGAAACTGCGGAGAAGCAAGACTTCATAACTGCCTGCATCCTGGCTTTGGAAGGAATACAGAAGTACATAAGGAACTTTGGAATTTTGGCTGGTTACTGTGCTGACAACAGTGGCTTCGCGATATCTGAGGCTCAGAAACAAAACTTAAAACAGGTAAGACTCGAAAAGTTTTTGAAATATCGGGGTCAAGAGCCTATTAAGCCTTTTAAGACATAAAAGTCATCGATCCGCGTGGCAAGAATTGGCTGCTTTACCAAACCTTCTATAGCACCAGTATCTTGTGAGAGTTTTCAGTAGATAGTAACCAACATAAGGAGGAAGGGCCATAAACTTTACTTGAGAGAAATGTTCGTTTACAGAATCACCATTGACTATTTTGCGAAATATATTAAAGCAAAAGGAGTAATCTTTCTTTAACAGATAGAGACAAGAATGAAGAAGATTTCAACCGACCGTCCAGAGACGTTCGTTGAAGCTGTTCAACTGTTATACTCATATCACTGCTGTTTGCACCTCACTGGCGAACCAACATCTATCGGACGTCTGGATCAAATCTTATTGCCGTTCCTACCGGGTACATCTGCTAAAGACGCCCAGGAAATCATTGACTGCCTGTTTGTCAAACTCTGTGAGCATGTTCATATCAACTCTCGTCTGTTGAATGATTTGGGGACTTGGGGTATGACAGCAGTACCGTACGCTTCCACAGGGATGTTCGCAAACGGTGACACCATCAACCAGTGGGTTCAGCAGGTGCGCTGAGGATTCTAGTATTTCAGTACAGTTATTTGACGTCAAGGTTAAATTTGCTATTTTTGTGTTATGATATGAAGACTCTACTGATCTTTCTAACCTTTTAGTGGCATAAATGATCGCCGTTCTGCCATTCTCTCTTGAAATTTTGTAGTATTTTCTATATCAACCTATCTACCTACTTCCTCTTAATTACCAACATAATGGCTTACTTTAACCTCCTAACCTACATTCCATTTCCAAGCGAAGTAGATGTGATGAATTCACCAAATTCCCTTTTCTCCCTTGAATTGCAGGCTATAGAGCTGTAGGTAACAGAAATTTGTTTAAAATCCGTTCACTGATGATTGTAGGTCTTGCTTTTTAGATCACTGTAGGCGGTTACAAGGCGAATGACGCAGCAGAGCCAGAATGTGGTTGCAATGACGTGACAATCATGTGTCTGAAAGCCTCGCGCAGGCTTCCACTTAATGCCCCGTGTTTGTCCCTTCGAGTGCATAAAAATATGCCACAGAAGGTACGAAGAGCGAATTATCTATCTATCTATTGTTCTGTCTGTGCATGTGTATATGTACTTATATAAGGGGGAAGAAACCCATTGTTAGAGCTGACAACCAACAATGATGTAAGAATATTGAAACGGAACCGGGAGAAAAAGATTAACACGGACCTCAAATAATCAAGTGGAATAAATTAATGCTGCATTTGCTGGAATATGGACGAGCGGCCGCATGGCCCACGTTAGGATTAACATCTTCTAGTTGAACGGATCCTTATTTGTACTTAATCAACGTACTTCTAATGAGGTAAAGTATAAACTATCTTATGTTGATTGTATATTATATTGCCCTTGTGTCCAACTGGAGCTATACAGCTTTAGTCCCTAAGGATGATACGTGCGCTCCTTTAAATTGCCTATAGTTCTCAATGAAGAAAAATGCCTTGGCTGGACGATTTTACGATTTTTTTTCAATGGAAACAGGTTCTTGAGGAGGCCGCCAAAGCAATACTAAGTGGCGGGGCTCATCCAATTTTGCCCCATGATGAACACCTAATTCAGGGCCTTCAAGAAGCTGGAGACGCTACAGACGTGCCAGTGAGCCTGAAAAGCGCACGGAATTACTGTTGTGACGGTTGCTACGAGCCAATATTTCCAGGAGAGACAGACTTCTCCCTGGCTTATGTGCCATTGTTACAAGTGCTTGAAATGACAATCAACCATGGCTCAACGTACTTGCTCGCTGGGCCAAAGTATCTGGAGGGTGTACCACAGTCTCTGCCAACAGAACATGCGGAAGAGATTAACAGCTTTGATAAGGTAAGGTCTTTCTTTATATTCTCCTGTACGTTAATGTTCTCTAAGGGGGAAGGGGTCCGGAGTGCTTTCATCCCTTGCGTTACTTTCGCTGTAAAACACGCTCTGTTCCAGAATGAAAGCCAAGGTTGAGAGCTGAGCAGAGTTTCTCGTGTTCAATGGTCATCAATCCAACATCCAACAAAAATGTCTTTTTGAAAAGGGGCTGCCCTCCACTCTCTGCTCCCCTAGGTCAATAAAGGAATCGATAGAGATCTCTCCAACGCGTATTAGTAAGCATTTTTCAAAAATACTTGTGCTAGAGAAATGTTTAGTGGTCGACATATTTTTTCATTTCTTTACCTTATTTAAATGTTTATTGATTATTTTTCAGGTCAAAGAGATCTTTGCCACGCACCTTAATGTGCGAACAGGGTACAGCCTTTTCCTTCTGCTTCTCAACTATGACAACATTGTGCAGTACTCTCCCAGTCCTCTGCTCTCTCCCCTCATCCGAGGTTGCCTTGAAACACAGCGGGACATTTACAACGGTGGTGCTAATCACACGCTTATTGGCGTCCAATTCATCTCTTTTTCCAACACTGTTGACGCTCTGTACGCCATCAAAAAGCTTTGCTTTGATCACGACTCGGCTCTAATTTCCTTGGCTGAGTTAGTTCGGTGCCTCAAGTGTGACTGGGGATACAACATGCAAGAGCCCTTCCATGACGAGATTGCTGGAAAAACCCGAGGTCAGCGGCTGTCGGACACGTACAAGGCAGTACGCGAGACAGCGATTAACTTTCCCAAATTTGGAACCAGTGCTGGTGCGGAAAACGAAGACATCCAAGAAATCACGAGGTAATTTGAATTTGGAAGTCCTTAAGAACATTTTGATATTCTTTCTTAACTTTATAGCTGGTTTATACTTTACAATTTTATAAGGCAAGTTCGTCCAAAATCGCCTAAGGAGCGTTTAGTCGTCGCGCATTATGATGTGAGATAAACAAACAAACTATTTCCTTATTTTTTTTCGTCTTCACTGATTAGTAACCATCATGCCGTCGTTGTCTTTTTGCCACCAACTGGTCATGGTCAATGTGTCACTCAATGTTTATTTATGAGGATGTCGTTTATTTATGAGGATGTCACGAGAAGGAAATTGAACCAATCTCCCTCCGAGTTAGAGCGAACTCTTTAAGAAATGAACTATAAATTGTGTCAGAATATATTTTTTTGTTTGGCAAAAGGAACACATCGTGTATCAGTGCTGTTTTAGGATTGAACAGGTTGCTTCTCATCTTACAACTATCGTTTTCTGAGAAAATCCTCTCATTTTGTAGCTGGTTAGCAGAACAAGTCTCAACAGTTGTGAATAAAGTGTCCCGCCCCAGTCCGGAAGCTCATCAACCCCTAGTCGAGTTGATTGACAGCCTAAAAAAAAAGTACTCGGTGCCTGGGGCACCATGGGATGTACTGCTGCCCACAGGATCAGGGACATTTGAAGGATACGTTGGCTGGGGAGCAGGATGTGGGGCTTCTGCTGATGGCCGGCGATCAGGCTCACCCATAGCCTCCGATCTCAGTGCTGCTCCCACGCCTCTGGATAAGCCTCCAGTACCGAAGAGCTTTGGTATCTACAAGTAGGTCATAATAAGAGGTATTCAGTAAAAAAAAAGTGTTTCGTGGCCAATCCTTTTACACATGCACTAAACATCCTAAGCCATCTTAAGTGTCATTCTTTTCCAAAACGCGGCATGTTTCTCCACATGATCCAGTTCTATGTCAAAGTTCCTGTACCAAACTTTTGGCACAGGAACTTTTAATCGCCGTAAGATGGCACCTGTATGGGTCGTGCGACTGAAACATTTTGTTGGAGAAGATCTTTTTCGTTTCCTGTCTTTCGTTCCTTTATGTACATGGCTTTCGCTTTATTTTTATTTAGATCACTGAAAAGCTGGGATATGCACTCTATAAACGTTGGCTTCGCAAACGGTGCAGAAATCGATTTGAAGATTATGGAAGACTTTAAAGAGAGTGACCTGGTTGAGTTCTTAAGGAATTATGCCGACCTAAAGGGTATTGGAGGAAACATTTTGACAGGTGATTCATGCTAAACATTAGGAATAAAACACGCTCCCCGAGTCTACATATGTAATAGAGAAGTTTGATCGCACGGGTGAGTGTAGTCCTAAGAAGGACTGTTGTCAGTAGTGATGACTGACATTTCGACAACCTGAGCGGAAGTCAGCATCAGAGTCAGGTGAATAACTGTCAGTCGAATGTTCTAGTTCCGGTATAACTGGTTGGTCAGTTTTGCCGTGATGTTATTAGCTGTAAGACTCAAGTGGTGTAAGTCGGTCGTGATTCGTCCGTCTCGATCTGTTGGTAAAGTTAGCTCGTTCTGTTCGGTTCTTTTGTGATGTTTATGTCGTGAGTGAGTCGTTTGTATGGTGCCGGTAGTGGTTGAAACCTGTTGAAGGAAGTCTGTTCTAAGTTAGTGAACCAGCTTTCCAGAGTCGGTCGTTGAAAGTAGTTGGTGCTGTAGGTTAGGCATTGGACAGAGTCCCAGTCAAAAGTGTGGTTCGTAAGTCGGTGTTGTTCAGCAATCACATCATACATGTGTGACTTAGAAAATTCGACTGACAACAACTATTCACTTGTCTGTGATGATGACTTCCACTCAGGTTGTCGAAATGTCAGTCACCACTACCGACAACAGTCCTTCTCAGGACCAGACTCACCCGGACGATCAAATTACACTATTACATGTTACCCTCGGGTTTAAACCATTTACTGAATCGAGTGTCCATATGTTGAATAACTAAATACGTCAGTACTATCAAAAACGTCGATCTATTTTTTTTTTCTCAAAGAAAAAAACTTTTCAATTGAGTTGCCAGTGATGGTCGATCAGAGTGAATACAAATATCAGAACAGAGGGGACTCTATTCAAAGCCAAAGGGAACCCTCTGCCTGAAGTACGGAAAATCACAACTAACAAAGCCACAACTGTTTTCAGTCGTACGAACAAACTACAATTGCACAAACTAGCCCAACAATAACAAGTCAACTTCGACTGAAAGTAAACAGATGTTCATCTAGGGGGCACTGCATAGCAGAAATTAATCTTAAGGGGGATCCCCGCAAGTTGAAAAAATAGACAACAGCATCTTACAAGTGATGGTCGAGGAAGTAATAGGCATTGACGGATGGGTGACTTCGTGTGGTAGAGGAAAACTTAAAAAAATTTATCCCCAGCGCCTGGTGCAAGTAGAGAGCATTTAATACGATAAAAACTCTAACAACTTGATGTTTCTCTTTATAGTGACCTGTGCCAATCCTGAAACATTCGCCAACGCCCAAAACAACCCAGAGCAGTATGATCTCATCCGCGTTCGCACAGGGGGCTGGAGCGAGTTTTACACAACTTTTTTCACCGCTCATCAGAAACATCAGGAGCGGAGAATGTATTACCATTCTACATAAAGTACTGGATCTCTTGATCTATAGCCGTGTTGTGGCATATCGGTCTTCAAAGCCTTTCTGTTGTACGATTGTGGTGACTCTATGTTTATCAGGTTTATTTTTCGAAGTATCCAAGACTTGACTAGTAAAAAGGTCAGACTAGATTGAAGTGGCTTTTTTTAGGCAGCGGTAAGCTTGTGCACCAGCGCAATTAATGATGGTAATAGGCGCAAGTAGAGTCCAATTTGTCAATCACGATTATGATGACAGACAGATTTAGGTCAAATACCTCCAGTAGAGACAATATCTAAGTAGAAAAATTTTGGAAATTCCCCATCTTTTTTTTAGGATAAGTGCTTGTTGTTATGGATATTGTGATGAATTCTGTGATTGGTAGATTTAGCTGAGTGAACTCAGTATGCTTGGCAGCTTCAACTGTCCGACTGCAGGTGTCCGATTACAGCCAACTGTCCGATTACAACTTCACAGAATGATTAGTGAGAAATAAAGCAGCTAATGCATCAATCACATTTGAGAAAATTGCAATGGTTATGATTAATTCTAATCTAAAGGGACCTGGATAAAATAGCCAGGAAACTAGTTGAAAAGAGCTACCTAATCCTAGTTCGTGCACGCACGTTCAAACTGCAAAGTAAAGCACTTTTGTGTTGGAGTTGACCATGCTGCAATAGATTGCACACGTCACAGAAAGTTCTCCCAGCCTAGGAAGTCCCCGTTTTCCTGAAGATTGTATTTAGTTGCCAAAATACTCGGAATTTGCCGATCTTCAGTTAGCACCAGGTGCCGCCACATATTCTGCAGAACTACTCGCTTTGCTTGTTGTTCTATTTAAATGTAAGGATCAGTTTTTACATGGTTGTCAGTAAAAAATAGGGTATAACTGAAAGTTTATTGCGGAAAACATTCATATGTCGAGTTCTGAAAGAGATTGCAACCAATTTGATTTGAGAAACACTTGAGTGAACAAATGGTAAAATAATAATTTCGCTGCAATTGTTTCCGCTTGTTTGGTTCCTTGCTCATCTTTGGCACTCGGAGGAAGTTATTTGGAAGGAATGTTTTGTTCCCCATCCAGATTTCATGTACATATGCAAATTTTTCGTATCGCCCACTCATACGAGCACTGTGTTTAAAAAATGGTCAAAATGGATATCCAAGTAGACGATTTAATCCTGAAAACGAAAATTCACGGAAAAATAAGAGCTAATGTTGTAACGAAAGATCACTTTTTTATACTAATCTATTTTAGAAATCAGAATATTGATGCCAAAAGAAACAGAATTTCAAGATCTTATCACATATGCATACACTTTATGTTCCAGTTTGTCAAGAATTTTCCGAGGCGAAGTGGGTGAATAATGAAATATTACATTCAACATTTTACACTCTTGAAAGAGAAATAGACTGGAGAGTGAAGTGAAAGAGACTCAATAACATTTTATGGAAAATTATTTTCTTTTCCGCGTTCAAAATGTCACTCTTTCGGCACATGTCAAATTTACGGTGATTTTCTTCCTCTTCATCCTTTATCACGCCATTCGAAGCTCTATGTAAAATAACAGCACGTTCTCTTTTTTATTACTTGGCGTTTGACTTCCTTCATCTCCGTTTGTCAAACAGAATCATCACGATAGGTGTCTTTTGTTCTATGTTTTAGCTTAGAAGGGTCTATATTCATTTGAATCTGTATAAAGAAGTCGTTTATTCCTACAAGTATTTTGTTTTGAAGGGTATCGCTTGAAATAAAAAGGGGAGAGTTTTATTGAGCACTCGAGTTTTAAGATGATATTACCTGTGTTTTCCTTATTTCCCCGAAACGCGATTGAATTTCATTATTGTTGATAAAAAACAGAAAAAAACTTGATAACCGTGAGCGATAACGAAGAGTGCAGTAATCACGATATTCGAATCATTTTGTTTAGCAAGAATGAAAGATGGCACAGCTTTGGCTTGTTATGAATGCCTTTCTTTGTTTATAGTGTCGCTTGTTTACAACGATCTTCTAAGTATCCATTACAGGTTAAAAATCGTGAGAGCATTCATCCGAGAATTCGAATTTCGAATATTTTTTGTGTGACACGTTCACATGGAAGGCTTTTTTAGGTTTTTTCTGTCATAAAAAAGAAGGGCCCGTACGCTTTTACTTTAATCAGTATTGTAGTTTGGTCTAATATCAATTTACGCCAGTGACAGCTTCCACTGTCGTTATGAGTGAAACAACAATACTGTGGAGGCTGAAAAATCATTTACTGTGCATCTAATGAAGCCAAGGCTATCCTTACGATATCTAGCGGCTATGCGCCTACAGGGTTTAAGTTTTCAACAGAAATGCTTCATCGCACACTGTTATTCAAAACAGGAACAGTGCCTTAAATTCACGTACGTGCCGTCTTTGCTGAGACTGCTTTCCGGCACTTTATTCTTTTTTTTCACAATAGAGAATGCGAAGTGACGGATGTAGAACATTAATCGCGTCTTGTCTTTCATGCAGAGAATGGCGTACTTCAGCGGTTCCTGTTTGTGTTAGATTCGTGTTTGATCCCCTATCTGATGTGCCCTGAAAGCTTTTGAGTCTATTTGTGATTCACAAGGGGAAGGGGTGGTATTTCATTCATTCAAAATCGCAAAAAGGGGATTAAGCAACATTACATGGACTATTGAAAAAAAATATTAACTTTGTGTAAATTGTCAGAAACGCTGAATGCAAAAGCCTGAGATACGGTTATTTCAATATCTAATGGGAAGTCGACGCACAATTTTTCAGCTTAGCTTCTTTAGCACCAAATATTTTAGCGCTTTTGACAGAAGCTTCCGCTTCAACCGCTACAAGAATGTAAATCGCGACTCATTACATCCCTCTTCTCCCATCCCTTTGGATTTGTTAACCAGCAATTCGATCTCAATCAAAGGATTTAGTGATACTGCCTGCTGTAAGGAGAAAGGAGCTCAGTGATATTATTATTTCACAAATACAGCTGTATTGTGGTCTCTATTGTCTTGCTAACAGGAGAGGATTAACTCTTAAATTTTCCCTTTCTATTAACATAAGTAAAACAATAATAAGAATTAGTTTATCCGGAGTTCATCTCAAATTAACAAAATAAAGTTAAAAATATAGATTCCATGGGAGAATTTTCCCTTGAACTTTAGAACTTAATCTTTTTCCTTTTTTGATGTTTTCCTCTAAGGACGCTATTGCCCTTGACCGCTGTTTTCAATGATGAAATTGAGAAATCATTCAAACTGAACACCTGTATCAACAAGTAATATTTCCCTTTTAATGCCAGTGTATTAATTTAGTCCCTGAATTTAACAGAAAAAAATTTGCACAATAATATAGGTATAGACTACTTGTTAATACGATGTTATCTGAAAGTAACAGATCTTAATCATCTCGGCTGATGTAAAACAGCAAACAGAGGGCACGTACGAGATATTTCATTTCGAAAAACGATGGTGGATCTTGGTTTATGCGGTCTCTTTGTATGTGTTATTTTGTTTCTTACCCCCGCAGTAATCTACATAACTCTTGGGTTAACCTGCTCTGTTGAACACGCTCCGAGTGAATTTTGCTGGAATGTTACTCAACAAACGGCAGTTGTGTTAATAGCTTTCGGATTTGTGTTCTTCATTTTTGGGTTAATCACCTGTGTCTTTACTATGGTGATTTGGAACACAAGTGGAAACTCAAGCGACGAATCTTGCGAGGACGAAGACAAAGAGAGGATGTCTGACTTTGTTTGAGTGCTTGGCTGCCGAAACCTTCGGCCTTACGATGTTAATCTGGAAATTGACCGCCGGTGCAATAAACTTTGGTGGGAAAAAAGCTAAGGAAAATTTGGACTTGGTTTATGTGCTTCATAGCCTTGTGTTGGGAAATCATTTTGAAAACAAACCAACACTGTTTTCTAGCTAGGCTCCGAGGAGAGTTGAAAATGGCGCCTGTCCGTTCATTTTCTGTGGTTAAAGAACTCGTTAAAAGCGAGGAAGAAATATACATGGTGACGAAAAAACCAAGAGACCTGAATATCTTTATTCAGTAAAACATGTTCCTCGAGCAGACACCATAAAACTTTGTATTTTTAATTCGTACTAAAAATTCGTAGGTAACTTGACAACGTGAAATCTCAACATTTTGCGCGTTTCTGAGATGGGGAACACGCCAACTGTATTTTCGTGATAATTTTTGAAAACAAGGCGGCCTTTTTTGTCTGGCCACTCACATGCAGGAAGCATTAGGACAGTGAAATTTTTAGACAAATAACCTTCGCATTTCCGATGAGACGAACCCGAGGGAAATTTTTTTTTTCATAATTACAGAAACAAAGAGTAGAACTTTCCCTTTATTACTTTGACCATCAGCAAATGTAACGCCGTTTAACACATTAAATGGATCTTGCTCTAGGCAAATTTTGAAAACATCGAGGTTTGCATATGATGTACGATGATCGACGTTTTCTTCAAACTAAAAAAATACCTTTAATTACAGTCATATTGATAAAATTTAACAAAACAATAGCTCACGGACTTAGGCTATGATAGTTGTTTAAGTTATTCCAGTGTCGCCTGATATTACACGTTGCATTTATTTATAATTATATTTAAGATATGTTCTTCTTTTGCATCGATACAACATTTCAAAACGTCTCTAAGATAAGTAACAGGTTTCCACCAAAATTGAGCAGATACTAATACGTTTCACACTATAATAAATAAATTCTTTGAAAATGACATCTCAATGAAAGAGGGGTCAATTTCGACCGCTCTCATTACTATTAAAAATAAACTTAATTTTTATGCAACATCATTAGAGCCGATAAGTAAAAGATTTTTTAAAGACAGTTAAAATTTTCTGTATGCAATCCATAAACACACGTAGTCCATTATAAGGTCTTGTTCTTTCCAACAAAGGATACAGACACTTAAAATATTGATTCAAGTACTGTCTAATTTCCTCTCATTGTCTTACCAACCTTGCTTTGTTCCAATTTTGAAACTTTTATTTAATAATCATATTTTCAGTGCTCTTGACTCCAGCACTGCGGTAATTCGAGTAATTTCGCGTTGACGCTCTGCCAGCGGTTACGATGATATCAAATTTTGAAAGCCCCCCAAAAACTGTTGCACTGATTATTAACCCTACTGTTGACGAGATCTCAAATTAAACTTGTCGATCCTTTGGTTGAAAGAAAATTTGATCAATTGTAATTATTTCCCAACAATGAATCCGATTTAGTTTAGGTAGTTAACTTAGATAGTTTAATTAGTTTAATCTTTATCACTGACTTGCCATGGACTAGTTATTGCGGGTCAGACAATCCAATATTAATATTCTGAACTGTAATTAAAGTGTGAAACAAAGTGCCAAAAATAAAAAATAAAAAATTAACAAAGAGGAAAGTCCCTTAGGTCACGTATCCCATCAGGCCATAGCTCATCCCGGTTTCCTGAGCATAAAACGATTAGACATTTTACTACTCTCCTGGGATGGGATGGGATGCCAGTCCTCGCTCTGCTACCTCCCCCCTTTCCCTACAGTTGGCCGGGGCCATTATCATATACTCCCGAGAGGCATTGCGAGAGTAAAATAAGCGTCTTTCCCAAGTACACAACACAATGACCTGGTTCAAGTCTCGCACCTAGAGCTCTCGACACATAGTCTAGCGTGCTAATCCCTACGCCACCGCGTCTCCATAAACCATTGTGAATAAAGCTATTTAATTTCAAGGCTAGCACTTTGGTTAAGAGCCGATATGAAATCTAGATTTGCTCCGGCAGAATCTTTACGGGGCAATTTAGCTGGAGAGAAACCTCAACGTTTGCAAACAGTTGCGCAACTTACACTAGAGCTGGAGCTTTCTGAACACTAACTTATCCGTGTGGACAAAAGATTACGTCACAAGTCAACTTCTGACGCCATACAATTCGTTTTTTAAAGAGCCAGATTGCGCAGAAGTTACCATGGAAACCAATCAAAACAAACTGAACTGAACTCTGTTGACTTGCTTTGAGTACACTAACGTTGAGTGTAAGGACAACATTCCTGTCACTAGGAATAAGATTGCTTCAGGTACTCAACACTCGAAGTAACACTTCCATAAATGCGTGTGTGATGGCGAGTTCTTATAAATCTTAGTATGACTGGTTGTGTGCTCGTAACAAACAAAAATTAACAGTTATCTGGGTCAGTGAACCTTTTCAAATTACACTTTTTGACCATTACGTGCACAAACTTGGTGAGCTGTATAAGATTAGCATTCCTACGGAATCCATGGCCCGGGATTTTCACAACTCCAGCCAATTCCTCACATATACCATGAACTTCAAAATCCGATTTTTTGGAACATCAAGTTTTCTCTCGAAAGCTTATCTACGTTTCTGTTAAAAGAGTAAATAGCTGCTTTCCTATTGCCATTGCTGTTGCATTTTATTTTACGCGAGGCCTAAAAGGAAAATACACTTGCTTAAGAGAAAAATTTTAACTCTTTTCATCATGCAGTAGTGTTTTTTCGCAGATTCCTCGCTCTGCTGTATGGCTACTAAGAGCGTTTAGCTAGTGCAGAGTCGTCAACACCCAGCTCTCACTACTGAATTTGACTTCAAAATTAGTGAGAACGAGAGGCTGAAAGATCGGAAATACACTAAGCAAAAAAGATGCCAGGATTACAAACATTTTTTTCTAGTTCCAATTGCTATTAAGAGTACACCACATAATACACCTTAAAGTCTGTGACTCCCGCACTTTCCGCTAATAAATAAAGCGTTTATTACAAAGAGTAAAACAAAGAGGTTTCATAATAAAAATCTATGGAATGATTTGAATAGATTTCTAGCAACCACATATGTGACAAATGGAAACCTAAACTAGCACGCAATTAATCAACTTATCCTAAGACGCGGTGGTAATTGCTAACAACAAAGAGCTAATTCTTTGATACACTTACTTAAACAAACCTGGCGAATCGCGCAAAAACGCTGTTTCTAGAAGCGTCAATGCAACTCTGATCTCTATCAGTTTGGTTCGAGTCATTGTTTGACAAAGTTTGACGCTCTAAAGTGCTTACGTGTTTAAAGTTAATCCGACTGTAATCTCGTTAATCCACAGGTGGTTGTAAATAAGACTACTGACACCTTTAGTATCGTACTTGGCAAAGCCAATTATTAAGAAACCTTTGTGCGGAGTCATTCGATGTTTTAGAGTTGATAAAGAAAATTGACACATGCAAACATACGTGTTCAGATGTTTGATTTGATTGCTCTACAAACCACGTCAAGACATTCGCTTATGTAAATTTCTATTCATTAACGACAACGGTTAGTGTTAGCTGTGATACCAAGAAATGGTGTCGAAAGGAAACGATCATTTAGCACCCTGAAGTACTAGACATTGAGGTACTTGAAAAAACACTAAACACCCACTTCGAGCCTTTGATCAGTTTACAATCAAACACAAGCAAATTGTTTCAAGGTAGGTTGTATTTTTGTGTACACTTCAGTGGTCTTTCGAAAATGGTATTCAATATTAATATGACACGAAAAAATTCAAATTGATCAGTAACTTCACCGCTATTTTGACATAGAGAGGTAACCCTCTATCTAATGAGAACATCACATCATATGTGTTTGCATCCTCTGAGCGAGGACGTCTAGATTGACTTGATTAGCCCTTTTATCGTTGCCTTCGCCTGCAATAGAGCTTTTTCACAGAGTATGACGGCTCTTTACTAGAAAATTCCGGAGTAACTTAGGTGGTGAAGGTCTAGTTTTTTTCTCCCACTTACTTCGAAGTCACACTACAAGAGTAAAGCAGATTATGTTTAGAGCATTTCTCTCGGAAAATAAAAATTCCGAATCCCTTGTAATTCTTCATAATCTGTTTAACGTCCGAGTGGTGTAGTAAGGATTTACATTAAACGAGAACAATCAGAACAATCTTGTTTAGGCGATGGCTGATAGGTTCAGTTGTTAAGGTCAACAGACTAAAAACAGAAGGATGTTGATGTTGTTTGAGCTTTATTTCAGGGAAACTCACATTTTCCGGTGTAGAAGATGTAAGAAGTTTTAAACTAGTCTAGAACAGCTTCCCACCATTTAGGCGTGCATACTTGTATTTGGGATCGAAACAAACACAGTTTCCTCTTTTCTTTATTCTCTTTTGTGTAATCTTCATCGAATTAATGAGTTTTTCAAACTCAAGTAATTAACGAGTTTTAGAGGTGATGAAAAAGTGGCTTTTCGTTTCTTTTGGGCTAGCTGAGTAGTATAAGCACAGAGTTTCACCGGTATTACCACTTCGAGATCCTTCGCTTTCCTAGGGAGCTCTTTGAGCAAATTGACAACTCTTCGTTCTTCAAAGAGTCCGAATGTTCGCGTTCATTAGACGGCATCTCTTGGTATATGAGTCTTTAGCTGGGAGTGGGAATGTCATCGCTGTATAATTGAATTTTAAGGACTGAAAAGTCATGAGTTATGTACATCTGGCACATCTACAAAAGAACACGGCGCAAGAGAATAGCTGTTTGAAGACCAACATATATAAGCTGTCTATAACAGGTTCTGTTACCTTAAAAGATATTTCTTCAGGATTAGAACTGAAGTTCGCATTCCTTGTACCTCAGTGATCAACACATACAATTGACGTAGCATATCAATTGAGAATAAATTCTACCTTAATTGGCTGTTTTCTTCCTTTTGGTACGTGTCCTGTTTACAAATATTCATGTAATCAAAAGCGATTCATAAGAATCGTATTTTTTGTCATTTCCTGAACACTATAAATGAGAGTCAAAGACATATGAAGTCGCTATATCACATCGTGAAGGGTTGAACACCTTTTAAAAAGAGGTGAATCACTTTGACATTTCCTCAGGACGTTTGAGTAAATCTTGCGGGAAAATCCTTCTTAGGAGTAAAAAGAAAAGGTCTCCGTTTGAGTTCACCACTAAAAAAGAGGAAGACTAAAACGAGACATTTTTACAGTGACACTTAACTAGCTGTAGCATTACATCATGTGTTTCAATTTCCCTATTAGGCCTAGGTGCATCTTAAAAACAAACATGGAAAGTTTATTCATTTACACTTTACACCTCTCCCTCCAACCCAACTCAATTTTTTCCTTCATATTTCGTGAGCTACATTTAAACAAAAGTTCCCCGAAAAATCCCCGCCTACGCTCTACACTTGCCGAGCACGATTTAAACATCCGACGAAAAGGTCTCGGAGGACAACGAACAATAGCGTCATTTTATTAAAATGAATCAAACCTTAACAATAGACAATTCTATTTTTTGTTCTGTGAGGGTCTGTATTGGAATATAGTCAATTTATTATCTTCTATTCAAATTTACGTTTCTCTCAAAAGTTAATTAAGTTCTTAATCTCTTCTTTTCAAATTTATGCTTATCTAAAAATCTCATTTAACATGTACGTTCACTTGTGTGGACATATTCTTAACGGTTTTTTTCTTTTCGTTTGTATCTTTCTCAAAAGATTACGCAATGAATCTGATCTTCATCACAGTTACTGTCGTCATCTACTGTGCCACCCTCACGAAAGCTTTTAACACAACAAACTCCACCAACTCCAGCCTCCAAACAAATAGCACAAATAACAACACAACACCACTTACGACACTGTATATTGGAGCGTTTTTTGACCTCACAGACAAAAACGGCTATGGAGCTTTACCAATGGCACTTCAGGCCATAGAGGAAATCAATAACAACCCAAGTGTGTTGCCAGGGTACCAACTTGAGTTGGTTGTCAAATCAACACAGGTAAAGCGCAAAAATATCTAAGATAAAGTTGTTGTTGCGTCGATATAGACAGTCTAGTATACACTTGATCGCAAAAACTTTGACTCCTAAAAAACGTTGGCAATGAACGATGAGGCTCAACGGTTTTAATAGTACATATGTACATGATTTATACAATTTGTTGCACGGGGTAAATGATGAAAACCATCCACGCCTTCTTAATAGATAAAATTGATTTTATAACTGTGCAAACATTTCCCATAAAGCCATTGGGACCCATCGTTTATGGATTAAACGGGTAGCTATTTTCCATGCACTTCAATTACATAATTTTCGGATCACGATCCTTTATTTTTCCAAAAGAATCTAAAAATTGTCTTATGCTAAACCAAAGCATTCAAATCTTTCTACTGCAACTCCCTTTTTAACTGCAAGCTGAACATTTACTTATAAATCTGTCTGTCTTTGATTGTGGTTACAAAAAGTCTCATAATACCCTCTGACACGTTTGCATATTCGCATCAACTGTTTCCTGAAAATGCTTTGATTCTTTGCTGACAAGTCATTAGTAAATCGCTTTTGAGAGTTGAATGGTGATATTTCTCATTGCTGCCTTGATCATTATTTTAGGAAGGAAAAAGTAAAAGGATTACGGAGAGAAAACTTCAGCTTGATCATAAAACAAACACTGCCACTGTGTATTTTATGATCCTACACTACAAGAAAAAATCAAGATCTTTTTTCAAGCTTGGGAAAGATCGATTTTAAATTTATAAGGGAAAGCTGTTAAGTATTGCTTACATGCATGTCCGTGAATGAAGTAATAAAGTGATAATCACGCAAGCATATTTCACACTCGCTAAATCGAGGATTTTGTTTGCCAAAGGGAAGTTTCGGAATTGGCCAGAAAGCTTTCAACGAATTTCTGAACACAGGACCGACCAAAATCATGTTACTGGGACCGGGGGAAGATTCCTTGGCCAAATCTATAGCTGCGTACTCTGGAATACCGGATATCAACCTCCTCCAGGTCTGTATGTAACAATAAATTTTACTTTATTTTGATCTAATGTACTGTATCTAGTCAGGACCGTGGAAAATGACACTGCCGTTTAGATGGTGGGTAGCTAGAGTACTGTAATTCAGGCGTCATCTTGAATTGAGGAATGGTGACTGAAAACGGTGAAACATTTGTCAAGAGCTCGAGACAACCAATATGGTCCCCTGTGAAAGGGAGTACCTCTTATCATACCTCAAAGCTAATAAGGTACTTGTTTTTATCTCAATTCGCAGTTTTCCTATGGAACAAGCGATCTTGAGCTTGAAAACAGGAGAGACTTGTACCCAAACTTTTTTCGGACAAAAACATCTCCCACTTCATTAGATGTACCAAGAATAAAATTTATCAAAGAGTATGGATGGGAAGAAGTTGGAATTATTTATGGAGACAGCGAGAGGTATTTTCAGGTAAATATGCAAAAACTGTGTCCTTAAACAAGGCATTTGGCCTTCAATGCACCTCTCTCCACCCTGCTGAAGTATAAAAATAGAAATGAAGATTGGATTTAAGAACTTTCACTTTACAGCATTAGAAGTACATATGATAGATCGCGGATCGAATATTGAGTTTTCATAACATCATCATTGTAAGTAGGCAAATGAACTGTTATCATACCGTATTTTTTCTAGCTTTCCAATCAACTGGCAGGCTCATTAAAGGGAAGCAACATAAAAGTTTTAGCAGAAGTACGGTTACAAGCTAATGATCCTACACGGGCTATCCGAACGATGAAGGTAAGAGGCAAAATTGTCGAGTCTAATCGGTGGAGAATTTCAGCTCTGCATTATCTGGGAGTATTATGCAAATTTATCTTCATTTTTTGAACAAGGCTAGGTTTTCCTCAACTCTAATAAAAACTTCAGATGCAAAAATCTAAACAAAAGAAAAACCCATGGCTATGGTTCATGTTGTGGGATTTAACGATTATTCTGAAATTTTCTCTTCAAGAGAGTTAAAAATTCATTGCTGCTGAATTTATAAAGAAAGTTTCGACGTAAAGATATTTCTTAACGAAATATGTCACACAAATGTCCATTGTTCTCTCAGGATAGAGGAATTCACGTTATTCTTGGCATGTTTTCGCTAGATTCCACCGCACGAAAAATGTTTTGCGAGGTAAGTCTAAATTCGTTATGTAAACATTTGACAGGTTCCTACACTTAGCTTTTACTTTTCCCCCACCTATTAATGCCCTCCTTCTTGAATTCCCATTCCGTCCCCGGACGAAAAAAAGCGCGAAAGTCAACCACATGTAGCTCCGATTTTAATTTAGTCAAGTTTGCTTGATACGTCGCTGATAGATGCCGCCACAAATCAGTATATCAGGATCAAATTGATAAATCTTTACGGGGTAATTGATTTGGTATTATTAGCTGAATTGATAACGTAAATTGGCCACCGTAAAGAGTTTCAAAGCTGACGTTTCGAGTGTTAGCCCTTCTTCACAGCAAAACTGACGAGGGGCTAGCGCTCGAAACGTCATCTCTGAAACTCTTTACGGTGGCCAATTTACGTTATCGACTCAGTTGATATTACCAAAGTACTCTGTTATACTCTCCCGCCGACGCAGCACCACAGTTTCTTTAGAAACCTGCACCGTTTATTCATTGATCAATCCTCACGTCAACTATAATTGATTAATCAAAGGTCGTAGTACATGTACCGAAATGTAAACCAATCTGAGCCCAGAATCGAATCAATGGGTTTTAAAACTCTGAATTAAGTTTTTGGCACAAAACAGTAAAATCTCAACTTGTTATCTGATCGCCGATATTCATGAGACTGCGGTGCTTGTTAAACGTCAAATTCAAACTGTCGGTCTGCACAATTGCGGATTGAAGGAGTGCGAATAATGAGAGTTTTAATCTATATTAGGTTATAAGGGGATTTTTAACTGGTTTACAGGAAGAAAAAAATTAAAAACGTGTTACTACATTGTAAAAGTGAGTACAAAGTTGTTAATTTGTGCTTTATGTGAAAAAAAACTTCTTTCGAAGGGGAGGCCGCGGCTTCAGTGAAAACTTAGCTGTAATTTGACCGATATGTTCTTCCCATGACTCGCAGGCTCATCGTGCACGGATGTACGGCCCACATTATGTCTGGATTCTTACAAACAGCAAAAATAACAACTGGTGGATACCGAAAAAAGGAGAAAGCATCACTTGTTCGGACTTGGAAATGAAATGTCAAATACAGAACCACTTTTCATTTTATCATACTAACGTAGTGTCATTGCAAAGAACCTTTTACTCCTATGCCAACAAGGTATGTGACTAAGCTGATAATTTGTATTATTATTTCTTTGCAATACAAACAATAACTCAAGTTATATCACATACCCCAACCAATAAAAGGCACTCTTGAATTTCAGGAATTATAAAACTGATACTATTACCCCTCACCCCCTACCCCCCCACCCCCCCTACCCCCCACCTACCCCCCACCTACCCCCCACCTACCCCCCACCTACCCCCCACCTACCCCCCACCTACCCCCCACCTACCCCCCTACCCCTTCCTCCTCTTTCCAGGAACATGACCTTTCTACAATCTAACTTTACCTGCTCTTAGGTTATCTGCCGCTGTCAAATACAGTTATTACAGAACACAGTTTTTAAGATTACCTGTCATTGATTATTAATAGCCCACGAGCAAACTATATGTGATACGTGCTGCGGCTCTGAGGGTAAAGTCGCGCGATAAAAGTTGGCGAGGGAGGCCACGATCCAAACTGGGTCGCTTCGATAGCTGGGTAGTCATTCACAGCATGCACATTTCCTTTTCAAATTTCTATGAGCGTGTCAATTTGTTTTGTACGGTCTATTTTACAGAACAAGAGTCAAATAATCAACGATTATCGAGCAAGAGTAGACAATCACAACGATACATCAAACCGAAGTGATCAGTACTTAAATGTTTATGATGCACTGTGGTCGATCGGTTTTGTGTTGCACAACTCTAGACCAGAGATTAAAACACAAGGAAAAGCTCTGGAAAATCTGACATACGGCGATGCTAATGCAACAGACGTGTTTCGGAAGTGGGCATTAGATCTGGACTTTAAGAGCCCGAACATAGGGGTAAGAGGAATGGGAGAGGTGAAATGGGCTTGTGAAGTTGTGGTCCAGGTTCAAGCCCTTCACCCTGCCACTCATTGTATAGTCAACTCGTCTGCCTCCTGTCAGTTAGGAACTGTTAACACTTTGTTTATTCATTCATTTGTATCGGTCCTGAAAAGCCACATTGGGTGAGTGGTCAATTAAATCTAAACGCATAGATACAAACAATATTTTCGTAAATTGCAGACCAGAGAGTTAAGTACATAATAAGTGTAATTATGATACAATAAATATTGGCTGATTTAGAGTGGTCTAACGGGTAAAAACCCAAACAAATTGATTTGAGAATGAATAGACTTGACAACATACATACATTTTTTAGGGTGAAAGGGGAGGCACCAAATGCTTAATTTACTTTATAGAGGAAAAATTTGGAAGATATCAAGTTAGAGATAAATATAAAACTTAAATAATTTTGGAAAATTATGTTAATGAACTTATGGTTTTTTGTTGGCAGACAAGAGTAAGATATTACCCCAATGGAAACAGACGAAACGGAATTATCATCAAACAGATTGTAATAGAAGGTACTTCACGACTAATGTTCTCTTTTACAACTGTTTATTGATTCAGAAATCAAGCAAAGCATGCATTATTATTTCAAGACACATTTAGGTCGCATTGGGAGAATAAGTTACCACGCTTTCTGGCAAAGTGCTTCAAACATACATCATTGTATATCAAATATAAGAACGTTGCACTTCGGATCAGGATAGAAGGTTTTTAAAAAAGTTTAGGAGATATTTGAGCTTTTACCAACAGAAAAATTGACCCAAAGAATCTTTATGCTTTGCCTCCAAAATTGGTTGTTCAGTGGCAGTGTCATTTTTACGATCGTTGATAGATTTAATTTGCACTCCATAAAGATCAATCTTGCTCGCCTTGCAATATCGAGGCTAGTTAACAAAGATAATTCTGACCGAGTTGTTTCAATTTTTGGTATTTAGATGGTATTTTCAAGACAGTAACAGGTGGAACATTTGACGTGAAAACGGAAGTCCTCAAAGCGTCAACAGAAATACACTGGTTTGGTGAGTTTACAACCACGTAGCACTTATTTTACAAAAATATTCCCACGGTACGTATGAATGTTCCATTTTTGGGCTCTTGGTCTTATCTGGCTGGAGTTTTTCCTCCCACGGTGCCTCTCTAGGAGTTTGAATGTGTACCAGCAAACTGTTAGCAGCCCTGACTCTAATTCGATTCAACTGGGAGAGGCTATTAATGAACTA